>NC_056728.1:1594554471-1594666971 GCF_019279795.1 Protopterus annectens
TGTTGTTGCTGTTAGGGGCATATAAATGTACAGCCAAACAAAGCAATACAGGCATATTACACAGAAGGAAAACCAAACCACTCAGGTATGTAAATATGTATAACAGGCAGGAAAGGTGTACACATGTCAGAAGAGATGCTAAAAGCATAATACAGTGGTATTGTGCCATAATAACATGGCTTTACAATAGTTCATTACATGTACTATTAATATGATACTGTCATAAAATGACAGAATCAACATATGAATATCAACTATTTCTGTTAATGCCATATAGCAAGGAGACAGGCTTTGCAGAGATGAATGTTGGAAGCATAAATGGACAGCAGAAAAGACAACTGGGTAGTAGAAGGCACACAAAGTACTATGAAATAGTACACACAAGAGCAGAGTGCCAGTGGGAGATTGTGATAAATGTAGCAAATACCCTGATATGGTGATCAAAAGACATGCATTGCAACAATGTGTCCAAACTATGCACTTATGTCAACCATGTGCATATATTCACAGGAGACTAGCACTACAGTGTTACATGTGTGTCATAAAACTTTGCAAGTGTAATGTACCACACATGCCATATATCATCACCGTTTCATGTAGTCACATGAACACTGCAAACAGGACAAGTGTGTGACACTGGCAAACTGCAAACTGCATTAGACCAATCTGTCACATACAAGGTCATACTGGATCAGAAATAATCTTTATGGACCACTGCATGCAGATGAGGTAGGCCACATACAGAATGCAGGAACAATTTACCTGCATGTCTGCAACACTGTCCACATAAATGACAGCATATGTTCACATGACGTGATGGTGATTATGGCAGTGACAAATTTGCATGTGCTATAATGTATCTAAATGATATAGCCACATTTGATATGGACTGTGAAGTGTGCATCACAAGGTACATATTACAAGCATGGCTGCAGTATGGGATGTGTGCACAAACTTGTGTTTATTAATGAAAGCTAACCAAGCAGGAATACACCATGGTGACAGCATAACATGAGTGGAAGACATAGACAATAGTTGCAGTCTCCCTGCTGGTCCTGGTCTCTTATCATCATCATCATCCTGCTGTCCTTCCCGATACTTGGAATTGGGGTCCATAGAACAGGTTGCACTCCTTGTCTATGGTGGGGGGTGGATGGTGGACTGACATGAGTCCTGGACTCTGTAACATGACAATAAGCATAACTCATTGATATAGTAATAAAAATAGTAATGGTAAAAGATAACAGCTATATGTACAGTAATATAAAAGACCCATAGACTGTGACAGTAGTGTTTTATTACTCATGTAATGCATCACTATGCTGAGCGTTACCCCATCTGCATTTTTAGAGGATGAATTATGTTTGTGTCTATGCCTTTGAGTATTTTACAAACTGCCCCTGTCCATAAGGGACATAGGCATCACCCCAGGAGTGAATTTCCAGTTCCCCATCCAGTGATCCAAACTGTGTTTGAAGAGGGTCAGGCAAGGGTTCTGCTTTACATGACTAAGGAGCCTGTTCCAGAGAACAGGTACTCTCTGAGACACTTATCTGTTTCTCCACCGTGTTTTGTTTGTGTAACACACCTAGTTTAGATCCTTATATCGGATGAACTTTGTGCAGTTTGCCTTGCAAATGTGTAACAGTTCCATCAAGGCAGAATATGGGAATGCCTTGTGGGTTAGGCATAGATCACCCCTTAATAGTCAGTAGGAGACAGAGTAAAAGGATAGGGTTTTTAGACTATCCACACAGGGCATGTTTACATCCTGTATTTTTTTTTGTAAGGGACCTCTGAGGCCACTCCAACTGTTGCAAGTGCCTTGTCAAGTACATGCCAAGTGGTGCATTATATTCAATTACTGGTCTGATGAGGGCTGTGTATAGTGGGACTATGACTTCCTTGGATCTGGATGCTATGCTATACTTATAAGCTGTGCCACATAGAAGGACTTTGTCAGCACTGGGGACACATTGTGGTCAAAGTTCAAGCTAGTATCTTTCTGGGTACCTGGATCTCTCACTTGTGAGTCCACTCTTAGTGGTGTGCAATTAATGTTGTAATTTACAGGGGTATTTGATTTCATAAAGGGTGTGATTATGAATTTTTTGCATTTGATTTTAGGCCATGGCTCTGGCATCAATCATTTGTCTGAATTAGACCCTTCTGAAGGATGTTTGCATCATTGGGGGATTCAATGACTGCCCACAACTTGCAGTCACCAGCAAACTTGGTCAGCCAAAGGCCTTCTACATTAGCCTTGACTTCACAGAAGTATATTTTGAGCAGGAGAGGTCTCAGCACTGAGCCCTTTGGCACACCACTAGTAACTGACCTCTTGCTGGATATGGATTCACCCACTTTAACCACGTGTCCTGTCCATGAGCCATTTGGATATCCATCTGGTGATGTAGGGATTTATGACTAGTTTTGTAAGTTTATCTATAATATTTAAGTGGAAAATTGTGTCAAATGCCTTAACCAGGTTGAGGTAGACAGTGTGCACTGTTTTACCCTCATCCATAGCCCTAGTGACTTTGTCAAAGAAGTCCACCAGAATGAATAGACATGACCTGCCCTTGACTAAGCTGAACTGGGTTGGGTCCAGTGTTTGGTGTTTTCCTATATTGTTATTTATCAGGTCCATGATTATTGTTTCCACGGCCTTGCATGTAAGACTAGTCAAACTTCTGAGTATGTAATTTCCTAAATCTGTTGATGGTCCCCCTTTATGCAAGGGGATGACTGTTGCTGTCCTCCACTCCCCAGGGACAAAGCCAGTCTGGAGGCTGTGGTTAAACAGAGATACTTGTAGGCCTGATAATTCCTGTTTCAAACTATCTAACAGGCATCCTGTATTATTATCAGGACCCATCAGAGCCATGTTTTCAATTTTAAATAGTACAGGGGTGGCCTGCTTTTTGGTGACAACTAGTAGAGGAATGATGGAAGGTATTCCTTGGGGGGAACCAGAGGTGATAGAAAGGTGAAATTTGAGCTGAATTTATAAGACAACAGATTTGCTATATCTTCTGGTTGAATATAGATGATGCTGTCTACAACTAATTTTGCACATTGTTGGGTGTTGCCCTTAAGATTGTGGAAATAACTGAAAAATTCTTTATGGTTATTCTTAGATTGAGAGGCTATTTTTCCTCAAAGCTTGCTTTTGAAGACTTGCCTAGTCCCCAGATTTGCTTGTTTAGACTAATTAGGGAGTTTTTGCTCTGTTGTGCATGTTCTCTCTTACTCCTAGAAAGTATTTTCTTTTTTCTCCAACCTATTTATACCAGGGGATTGTTTTTGCAGTTTGTTCTAAGCTTATTTTGGTCTGGTACTGCCATTTGTATGCAATTATTTACATGGCCATAGAGGGCTTTTGTGTTCACCTCCGCATAGACTTCTGTGTTTTCTGGGTTTTGGGGAGCTTGTAAACTAGCAATGCCTTCACTTAATAGGAGATAGTTTGCCTTAGAAAAGTTCTTTAGGGTTTTGGGGTTAGATGGGAATTCTAGTTTTATATTTATTGAAAGGGAGACTGCATTGTGATCTAATCTAACCAGTGAGTACATCACTCTTGGAGGGGGTGCAATGCTCTCTCATATTTGTGAGTACCAGTTCTAGGATACTTGTACCCCCTAGTGGGAGTGCAGACTAGCTGCTCCAGGGTATGTGCATTGACAAAGTCTAGAAATCTTTGAGCCTGCGTGTTAGTGGTCATGTATGTTTCCCAGTTAATAGAGAGGTAGTTGAAATCACCCATGAGCATGAAATTGGGCTGGATAGTAAGTGATTCTGGTAAATTCAGTTATGATGTCTGGGTTTTCTGAGTCATGCTGGAGAACCTGTAGCTAGCAAGGATGTGGTAATAGATTTTTTCTGTGGTTAGTTGGACATGGAGTAGCTCAATCATGTCATATAGTTTGATCAGTCTTGAGGTGTGCTTATCCTTTATGTAGATGGACAACCACATTTGCCCTTTCATGTGCAGTGAGTAACTGGAATGTGTGAAAGGCATTATATATTATATCCATGCACTGCTGGGTGCTTTCCATGGCTTTGAACCATGTTTCAGTAACTGGACAGAAGTCAGCATTCATCAGGGTGAGGAGTACGTCCAGGGAGTGTAGTTTCTTGTTGAGACTTTTAGCATTGAGCATTAATACCTTTAGCTTATCCTGAGTAGATTTTGCTATGTTGGAAAGTTTGACTGTTTGGCAAATGCCTAAAAAGGCACTATAGGGGTGGATAATGTCTTGGCCCATATCCAAAAGTCTAATGCTGATAGATGAAGACTATCCCTGGGAAAGCAACATGGCCTGTCAATCATGTTCTCCCAGGCTATCAGATATTGGACCCCTATGAAATGACACCAGTAGCTAAGCCAATTACTAAAGTCATTCATTTTCTATTGGTGTTGTGGCATCATCATTGGAAATGGCTTTTACTGCTCATTTCTTTTACACTTGGTGGCTTTATCTACAGTCATTTTGGTCTCCCTCAGAGGTTGGGGGCATTTGGATTTGGTTACTGGTCTTTTACTCCGTCTGCTGTTCTTTTACAGTTTTAGCTTTTATAGAGAAAGTACAGCTTCTAATGATTGCATATATACAGGGCACCACTAACCACTGCTGTATAAAGCAAATGCAAGCCTTATATAGAAGCAGAAAAAATAAAATTTTAAACAAGGTATGCCCATAGGCCAGTCAGGTAAGCACACAATAAGCTTTCCATCAGCAAGTCCCAGTTCATATAGATAATATCAGCCCTCTCTTGTCACAAGAGTGCAGACTTTAACCCTATTAATGTAAAATGACTGAATTGGAGCCCAAGCTTTAGGGAACCACAAAGATAGAAGCATAAAAGCAGTGAAAACAGTAGACACAGTGTATTTAGAGTATTAAGAGCAGCAGTCCTTACAGCAATGGAAAAATGCAACTTAAAACTCTAAGCAAGTGCAGGAAAAACAATAAATAGCACATAAGTATTTGAGAATGCAATGAAACAAAAAATATAGGTGCAAAATTAGACTTAATTTAATTTTTCTTGCCAAGGATGGCTTCATATGCAAGACTTACACAAATGAGATGCTTATATGTAAGCAGAAAAAGGGAAGTTTTAAACTAGGTATGCCATCAGGCTGATCAGATAAACACACAATAATAAAGGCAATATTGGAGTTCTTTCAGAAACTTTAGCTTAATGTGTTAGTGGGGGATGAGTCAGGCACAGAATACAACTTTAAGCAGGCAAAAGATGAGCAAAATATAGAAGCATTGATGCACAGACTGGAGCAGAGACAATTCTCTCGTCATTGTCCTTCTACTGCAGTTTAAGGCAGCAGACTGTGCGGAAATTTACCAGTAACACTGCTTTTGGAAAAATGCTATAATAAATTACTAAGGATGAAAAGATTACAGGACTACACAGTTCTGCCACAGCTGTGTATTTAATTAAAAGACTATGGACCAGCAGGGTTTAAAATTCAAATGGATAGCTTTTACAATTAATTCTACTTGTTAGTAAAAAATTACAAGATAGTCATATTCAAGCTAGAGTTTTCACTGTGTGATTCCTTAAAACCTCTTGTAAAAGAGGATAATGGGATATACATATAGTTGAAACACCTGATGTCCTCAAGGGGTCATTTGCATATATCCCATTATCCTCTTTTACAAGAGATTTTAAGGAATCAGACAGTGAAAACTCTAGCTTGGCTAGGATTTTCTTGTAATTTTTTACAAATTGGTTTGGCTTTGTGACCTGTTTACTCTTTTATTGAATTGCTAGATGGGATATGTTTCAGACACATTAATGGTTATGGACATCAGCTGGTTATGCAACTCCATGTTTCTGAAGGTTAGCCAAACAGTTACTTATGCTGTGCTGATGAAATCATAAAAAAGACTGAAACATGCATGTCCACAGCTAGTTTTTGCCCACTAACAGACTTAAAAGAAAAAAGGCATGGGCATTCGGAACTGTCATATAATTGAAACACCTGATGCCCTTAAGGATTCATTTGCATATATGCCATCATCCTCTTTTACAAGAGTTTTTTAAGGAATCCCCCAGTGAAAACTCTAGCTTGGCTACAACAGGTTTTAAAAAGTCAGACAGTAAAAACTCCAGCTTGGCTAGGATTTTCTTGTAATTTTTTACTAATTGGTTTGGCTGTTTGTCCTGTTTATTCTTTTATTTAGTAATTCTACTTGTGGACATAGAAGTGCAGAATCATGCAGAAACACACTCTTCCCACAACTGCTAACAAAAATACAATACCAAGATCCCAGAACAAACTTAAAAATGTAAACATATGGCACAGAGCAGAAACATGCAAAATATTATTACCACACAGGTCACTGAGTGCAATTCAAATATTTAAGCAGAATTGAAATAATTAAAATAATTGTATCTCCTTTCTTTTTTTTTTTTTTTTTTTTTGTTGAAAAGCTAGTCACTCACAGTTCTGCACCCCTCCAAGTTTTGGATAAAAGTTTTTAAATTATAAAATTAACATCACTGCCCTGTAAGGACAATTGTCATATACAAAAGAAAAGCTGTCAAGTTGTACATATCACATGCCTGACATAAAGGCATGTGCAGCGCTGACATCATCACAACACATAGTTGATAATAATCTAGGATGAGTCAGAGAAATGGTAAATCGATTTACACAGTGAAATTAATTTAAAGAAATCTTGCGGGAGAGCAGGATAACATCTGTTGTAACATGTGCATGTTTGTCAGTAACAACATGCCGTATGTCTGACAACAGGAGTGCTACACTTCTACAGTAATGAATTCATCCAGCCACATCCCCTTTTCAATTTTTGCACTTGGGACTGGGAAGTCACTTCAGCTATCTACAGTAATAAATACCATTACTTACATGAAAAAAAACAACAACTTTGTGCAGATTGTGAGTAACATAGCAGGAAAACAATTACCACACTACAATGATTAACATCCCCATGTCAATAGGACAGTAACATGAAATGATACAACAGTAAAACATATTGCTTCTAGTATTTTGAGATATTCCAAGTTGGATATGTGTTTTTAGCCAAATCATTGTATGTATTTTTAGCCAAATCACCACATATACAAATTCAAGTAAATTGTAAGGATGTTTATGCAAATTAGTTTAACATTGCACTTTCAGAAACAGATAGCAACACAAAATCCTTACATTACAATTGAAGTGCAATGTATGGGTCACATCTATACAGACTGTCCTTACAACATACAGCATGGCCGTGTTATGATATATATATAGATACATATATATATATATATATATATATATATATATATATATACATAGAAGAAGTGCATAAAAATTGTCAAACCATATGTATAATCATATAACTATCATTCAACCCAAGCATATTACACAGACATATGTGGCTGACATCTTGATACAGCATATTCTCATAATGGACATTAATGGAAAAGCTCAATTAACAAAACACACAGAAGAGTGCTTTATGATACTTGTGCCAGTATAGTGTCCTTTGGTGATGTACCTTGCTGCAGTGGTCCTGTGGCCAATGATATTCTGTAGGCATTCGGATGTGTCCATTTTGATAGCACACATAAGTGTCTAAGGTTTTTCAGCTGATATTGTGGTTTTGGTATATGTATGATGTTCAGTCTGGTCAACTAATGGCCTTTTTCTAGTAGTTGTGTTTTGTGCTATTGTAATGCTGCAATATTTTGTGAAAATAACTGCTTTATCTGTGTACTTCTGTATGTGTGGTGTCTCATGCCCCAACGTTATGAGTCAGACACTGCTGTGTTGCCTGAACTACGGTATACAGCCACAGCCTCCATCGTCCACACCTACTTCTCCTAACCCTTGTGTCCTCTTGATCAGTCATCCTGTGACACCTCTGATATCTTCACATCGGACATCTGTGGTTCTTGGAGTAGGTCACCCACACCTAAATCTGACAGGCCACTGTTTTGATGTTAGCAAGTTGTGCAGCATGGAACACAACATGACAATCGGTGATGCCTTTTCTGGTTAGTACTGTAGTGCACCGCAAATGTGTCCAGACATCTGAATCTTACTTTCAGTACATCAAAGTCATACTCCATGGTACTCAGTGTTGCAGTGTGCACTTAGTTGTATGCATCCTTAGCAGGCATTGATGGGGGTTCTCTATGGCATCATAAGCCAAGGATCCAGTGGATAACCACAGTCAGCTGTTTGTAGGAAGGAAGAGACCCATATTTAGGCTTCATGCTTACTATTGACAGGTCTAGATTCAGATTAGGTGTTAGCTGTGGTCTTATGCTTACCGAGTAGGAACCCTCAGGAATTACACCATGTTGGAAACCAGTCATCAGACTGCTTTCCCTCTATATGTCTGCATCATTCATACTACCAGGGTGTATTAGCATTATGTTGATAATGAGGCCATCTCCAGAGTCCACAACCTGACAACTGAGCAATAACCACCCCATTTTACTGATGTAACATTGAACATCAGGTACCACTGGAGTTTTGATTGGGATGTGGGTGCAGTCAATAGCACCGAGGACACAGGGGAAGTTGTCAATGGTATAAAACTATTCTATGGCAGTCCTTCCCTCTAAGGGTATTGCTGGGAAGTGGATGAATTCATTCACTTTCTTACAAATTACTGCCAGGAGCTGTCCTGGAATGCTACTGGCAGCTGTTTGGGACACTCCTAAGCTGCTGGAATGTTCCAGAAGCCATTGTACCCAGACTTAAATGTGGAGTACGGGTAATACATTGTTAGCATTCTTTCAGTATTGCATTTCAGCAGTAAAGTCAATATTCATTCATTTAAGCATCATGGCTATGCAAATGAATGAGTTAATTTTTTTTTTTTATAATATAGAGGAGTAATGGAATAAAAGAGTCAATCTTGGAAGAGTATTTTTTTTTTTTTTTTTGCTCTTCCAGTTTGGAGAGCATTTTTTTTTCTTTTGCTCCTCATGAACGAATTTACCTAACTACTGCTATGCATTCTTGCTATCTTACAAAATCAAAGTTTTTCATGTCTTCAGATTCTTTGTTAACTCCCTTATTTAATCTATATGAAACCAATATTTCTGATTCCCCTATTGGCCTATATTGGCCTAGTACTCCCTACTGCTTCACCATACTACTGTTTAACATACTTGATTCAACATCTGTTAGTGTCTGATGGAGAATACCTTTACCTTCTGCCACTAATAGTACCATTTTTTTCTTTTCTTTTCCTTTCATACTTATTTCTTATTTATCTTGTATACAATTTTTCTTTCATAGTATTTATTTCAGATGCATTTATCTTGTATATTTCTACAGATTTGTTTAATGCTTATATTATCATTTTATATTTTATTGTGAGTGATGTTGATGTAGTGCCATAATTTGTATTCTGTGGAGATTTTCTCCCTTAACTACTCCTGAAAATGGGTTCTGCCCAGTGTGACATTCCCAGTAACCAAATGTCAATAAATAAATATGTATATAAATACAGTAGATCAATCCTTCTTTGGACTGAAATTGCAGGCTTCCTTGTTCAAGGGACTTACCTTAATCACAGTTATCCTCTTGTTTGATCCTTATACCTCTGAACACCCTCTGACCTTCACATCAAAGAGGATTATAATCATATCCATTTTATTATTATTAATATTATTATTATTATTATTATTATGTATTCCAGACATGGATATCAAGAAATTCACCTTGAAAGAAGAGTGAAGCAAAGTCTGAGAGGTGAATCTTGGCACTCATTTTGAGAACACATAACAACTAAACTATGCTAGGACAGATCTGATCATAAATATTTGTAATACATGGAGTGTTAGCTGATTCAATGTAATACTAAAAATAGGAGCATTAAGTGTTTTACAGCTTTGGAAGCTGTAATATACTCATCACTGTCACACTTGACAGTGGTCAGAAGATAAGTTTCTCTCTGATGAATGAATGGCTTTAAAACTTGTTTAACATTTCACTTTGCCATGTGCTGTGCTGTGTGTGTGTGTGTGTGTGTGTGTGTGTGTGTGTGTGTGTGTGTGTGTGTGTGTGTGTGAGTATGTGTGGGTGTTGGATGCATGTATGTGTATGTGTCTGTGTGTATTAGTGTGATAGTGAAGTGCATTAACAGCTTTTAAAGCTGCTTTAGCTTCTTACTGTTCTTTTCTGGTGATGGACAAGTCCACAAATTAACAGCACTGAGTGGTTATTAACAAAACTTTGCTAACTATCTTCATTACATCAGAAAATTTGTTACAAGTTTGTCTTTTTCCCAAGTTTAAAGTGTAATTGTGATTTTTTTGTGAACTGCAGACTGTTAAAGCATGATCATGCAAACTTTGTTTATAGCTTGGATTAACTCTGCATGCGTAATGCATTTGCCATCAGAATTGGGTATGTAACATACCTCTCAACCTCTTAGCACAAGAAATATGGACAAAGTCAAAAGTAATGGGGAGACAAAGGCCCAAAGTCATGGACAGATTTTAAACATAGTTCTGATAAATTTTCAAAGTAGCTCAAATAGCATGATTTGCTTTAACCTGCATTTTCTGAAGAATATGAAGTCTGAAACTCAAATATCTTGTCATTATTTAGTGACTTCAGTGTTCAATGATTTGTGAGAAAACCACAGATTTTGAGGAACAGCCCAAAAAGATGATGCAAAAACCTTGAATTCTAAAAAAAAAATCTGGACAGTTGAGAGGCATGATGCAGCTTACTTTTACTTGACAAATAAGTAAGAAAGTTTTCTCAGACATGAGCAGAGCCCGTGCAGATTGTCAGTACGACTACTAATACAACTGCTGATTCAGCACATTGTGTAGCTTCGAGCCCGCATTTTTGCATGATGAGAGGGGGGTTTGTTTTCAGGTCACATTACTCCAAAGCCATAATAGTAGTTTACACCCTGACTGATGAAGCAGCCATGAACATATGTTTAGGAAGTTTCCTATGCACAGTGTCATCATGATGATAGTGTCTGCTTTGCTGCCGTAACAAGATGAGTGTTATTGATATTCTTGTATAGGCTCTCCAGATTCAACACACTTGTACATTTTTAGATTTTCCAGACCTTGAACAATTAAAATCTTTTTGAAAACTTTTTACTGTATTAAACTGCTAATTTCCAGGCTACAGTCTGACTAATAGCCTCCTAGCCATCTCTATGTTTCTGGCATCCATGAAGGACAAAAGACTGATGAGTTCTTGCCACAATCTTTTTGCCACATTATTAATTTTTGAACATCTGTACAGAGCGTGCAGTTGAAGTAATGGTGTTTTCTCAGTCAGATAGCTATATTTTACCTCACTTAGTATTTTCCTTGCATATTGATTAGAATCATTCCTTTGACAGTCCACAGTAGTGATGCTGTTGTCAGAATATTTTTTTATCTAAGGAAGAATCCTTATCTATTTGGATACAGGCTTGCATAACTTTTGTCTCTCCCATACCCTGATTGCAACCTTTCTTGGAGGAGAGTATACAAAATGTCTGCATAGCACTGAATAGACTGCCTAGAGCAATTTCAAATTCTCAGGAAAGTCTGGATTTTTTTTTTTTTTTTTTTTGTGTGTGTGGGGGGGCTAATGCACTGAATGGCATATACTATGCTTTTTTAAGGTGAAGTCCATCTGGTCTGTTTTTACCACCAATAGTTTTTCTCTCTCTCCCATGCAACTGACCATCAGTGGATCCGGGTATATCTCTTTGTTCATCAGGTCTACCTACTCATTTTATTCTCACCCAGACCCAAGACAATTAGACCTGGGGCAGATTAGGAAATCGAGGTGACCCAGGCCAACAACATATTTCTGCTGAGGGAGGGGGGGTGGTCATTTTTTAGTCTGCTTGTTTCCCTCTTCCAGCATGCACAAGTAACACCCTGTTAGACAATTACAACCAATGAACTGTCAATCTGTTCCTCACTTCTGCAAGAAGTTGATGTTGGTGAACTGATCCACTTCCTCCCCCTGCAAGCACTCTAAGGTCATAAGGTCAGCTCTCCAGCTCTGCCAGGGAGCTGCAGTGCATTCATGAACCTGTGCATGTGCCAAACACCTCCAATATTAAGGTGCCATCTTCCTTTGCCAGTGCCACACATGCCTGAGCTGCTAATCAAACTGAGGTCATGTGACCCATAGTTAGGCCTTTATCGTCTATGCTACCACAGTGGCAAATAGTTTGTCTTGTGTATGAACAATTCTGCTTTGTCTGCTCTCATGTGACTGCAAATATTGTTCATAAAGATCTTTGACCCTGGTGTTCAGTTTAACCAACATACAAAAATAGTGGGGAAAGGGAAAGATGCGGTGGGGAGAAATAATAAGGAAAAGTGGGAATTTAGGGAAAAAAGGGAGAAATTTCTGGACAAAAGGGAGGTGAGAGTACAGGTCTGCAAGTGACGTGTGTCTCTAAGCCAGGTGTCTTATGCATATGGTAGTGGACTGAAAGTTTCACATTATTCTGATAAGGTACATAAGCATGGCAATAGTCAGTCAGGTAATGGGCATGAAGCCCTTTAATTTGTCCATTTCTTTTAGTGGTGGTGTTAACTTGTTCCATAGCTTGGTGATATAAGTCGAATCAAGGCCATCTGTTGCAGCATTTTTTAACTTTATGCTGGACTGAAGGTTTTTCACTGGAATGCTCTGAATAGCAAATACTGCCAAAGGATGTTTTTAAGGTGCAGGGGGCAATTACTGGGGTTGTACATAAAATGATAGGCTATGACAAGATGGGTTTTGCTTAGATGTTTTAGTACTTCTAGCCATTGTTGTTGTTTTAAGGTGAAACAGTGGCGAGTCTTATATGAGAGGTTTGTACTGAATTTTGCTACTTTGCTATAGCATGCCTCTACCTTTTTTGCTTGTGGTTTGTGTTTAGTCTTTTAAGTATTAACTTATCACCTAATAATATTTTAAACAAATCCAGTCCAAGGTACCAAAGAAGAATCCAAACCAGTCACCAGAGAACAGTTAATCCAGTTTAATAACAGGCACAAGTATATGAACGTAGACACATTAAAATACAGAGGTTTCATTTAATAACTTCATCAGATGTGGATAGACAGTTAGATTAACATATTTATTCTCTCCAAAATACATAGAAAGCCAATAAAATCAAGCAATCAATTAAACAAAATTGTACAGTCTTTCATTATCATAAGACTCATGAATATTCATTACAGTTTTGTAATGTATTTTAAAGAACTTCAAACACTCTCCATTAATTGTGTGTAATGAATATTCATTACAGTCAACACACAGTATTAAAAGAACTATGGAGAGTGTTTGAAGTTCTTTAAAATACATTACAAAACTGTAATGAATATTCATTACACACAATTAATGTGTCTGCATTCACATACTTGTGTTTGTTATTAAACTGGATTAACTGTTCTCTGGTGGCTGGTTTGGATTCTCCTTTGGTACCTTGGACTGAATTACAAGTGTATTTTGGTACCTGTTGCCATTTTCTTGTAATATTTTAAATAAAGCTATTTATAATGCTAGCTGTGATACCTGTTTCTCTTAGTCAATAAGAGACCTTAGGAGCACTGCTGATCCAGTGTCCATGCCCAGGTGTACTCTTGCTATCTCTTGAATGAATGATACATCTCTCTGATTATTTATTGCAGCATTATATACCTCCACGTACTGAACAACTGCACTTCCCCCTCATCATCATATCGACATTCCTTGTCACATGTTGCTTGGACTGCAACAGTTTAAATGTCTTTCTTTTGCATTTTATTTCTACTGATCTACCATTTCCACATTCTGCCAACAAGTTTTGTTGAACAAGTATTCAACTACAAAACAATGTCACAGTGAAAATCTGGTGATCTTCAAATAAGCTTTGTACGTATTTTGATAAATGTGTGCTCTGACAGTTTTTTGGAATTTCATGGCATGTTTCACAACAGTCTTTAGGGATATTTTATCTAAGGCAAATCTTATTTTCTTCAGAAATCTTTTACATAGGGCTACCTTCAACTGCATAATTCATGGATGCTCAGTTTTATTTGCTGGCATAACCTGTTTGGAGCTATGTTTGCTCTTGGGTACCATCTTGCTAGTTGTAATATTTTGTGTGAATTCAAGCTGTAGAGCCAATTTTTATTTTCAAGATCACTGCATAGCAGGAAAAAAATAATGTTTATTTTTATTTATTTATTGATTGCTCTTTGTCCAAAATGTAATGCTCTTACAGTGAGAATAACCAATAAGGTAGATGTGGGGGTGTGAACCCCCCATGGGGGTAGAGAGGGCTTGCCACCTGTGCAAAATGCTTTGTTTCATTTTAAGTATGCTATCTGTGCAGAAAACTAGGCTCCACTTAAGTACATGCATTAAGACAAATCTGTACTTGAGTAAGGTGTAATAGGTGATGAGCTTTTATGTTAAGTATGTGGATTTTATGATATCATAGTGAAACATTTTATATGTTATCATGTATTTCACACTTGTCTTTTAATAGCTTCAGCTTTTATTTGATTTCTCTAAGAAAACTACAGTTCAGTTGTTGCAAACTGCTTTGGATTCACTTGCTTATATAATGTATGCAGTCTTGAAAGAAGCCTGCACTAAGTGTACACAATATGTATTCAACAAAATTCTTATCACATTTTTTGTGCTTTCTTGTCACTCTGAAAGTTTACACTAAGTGCACATGTAGTCTACACTTTGTGGTAACCTTTTTGAATCCCTGTCAATATTTAAAACTGCAAGAATATCAGTAGGAAAACTAAAATTAGGAGGAAGAAGGTGTTATGTCTGTGTTGTCTGTTCACTCAGAGCAGTGTACACTTAGTGTAGGCTTTATTGAACCTGGCCCTTAAGTTCTTTCCTTTTCTGTAATAAACAGAATTAGGCTTCAGTTCTTAGCCCTCTGTAGTTAATACAGGTGATGGACTTCATTAGCAAACAGGTTGGAGGAGTCAAATCAGTAAAGTTGCTATATGCAGATAATGTGGCATTATAAGCAGACTCTAAACATGAACTACAGCAAATGATTGGGGAAAAGGAATGCAAAACTAAAGGCTCATGGGTGACAACAAATTGGGAAATCAGAAAATGATGAAAAGGGAGATAGAAGGGGAAATAGTGGCACTGGTTAACAGTTAGAAGGGTGGCTGAGAAGAGAACTCTGAATGAGAATGTCAAAGTTAGAATCAGAAGGGCTGCAGCCAACTGACAACGAGTATCAGAAGTAATGTGTGACAGAAGACTGTCAAAGAAGTAGGAGAGTAAGGTATACAAAACAATGGTGCAACCAGTACTACTGTGTGCTACACAAACCTGGGCAGTGAAGGCAGAAGAGCTGAGGAAGCTAGAGACCATTGAGATAAAGTGCCTGAGATGGGTAGCAGGGTGCACAGTGTGGGACAGACAAAGAAATAAGCACATCAGAACAGAAGCCAAAGTAGCTCCAATTCCAGAGGTCAAAGAGAACAGATTACAGCGATTCAGGCACAAGTGCAGGAAAGCAGAAGGCAATATGGTGAAGAAGATTTGGAACAGACAGCGAGACGGCAAGAGGAAATCAGGATGTCCAGCAAAGAGATGGATTGCATGAAGGAAAACCTGCAATGGTCAGGCATGACCACTGAAGAAGGTAAAAGTGCGGCATTGAAATGGGAAAGATGGGGATAGTTGACACAACATCACAACCCCAGGTTGAAAAATTATATATATATATATATATATATATATATATATATATATGTATATAAAATCAACATTTCATGCGTTAACAGTATGTCTGATGCACATGAATGCTTTTATCACTTGTTAAACATAATATTTAACACAAAAAAAAATACTGAAGCTTTGAGTAGTTTGCTCCAGTGAGGGAAAAGTTAATACTTACATTCATAAATGCTCTCTTCTTATGAAAAACTGTAAATCTATATTTAGTTTTGATACATCCAACAAATATTACATTTGTCTACACAAGTACACTTGCACCTTTTTGTGCAAGTTATTCATATGCCTAAACAGAGCATAACATACTGAGTTTTATATAACATACTGTCTTTTTGTTGAAAAAAAAATTCCTTTCAAGCTGCTTTGTTTATATGGCCAAGCATTTTACATGTAGCATTCCCAACATGCCTGTTATCCAGGACCCCTCATTGCTTGTCTAGTCAGGATGTAATAGATGAGACTTTGTGGGTTCTGTTCAAGCATTTTATTATGTACAAACACATCAGGATTGAGACTTAATAACGTTAACTTTAACTTAGGTAAACGTATATACAAACTAGTTATTGCACTCATACATGCTCACTCTCGAGCTGCACTCTTAAAATGGCACTGAAGCTAACATGTGCTTGCTATTTATATGCACGTTTAGTCCTTGGAATGCTTCTTAAAGATACATCACATGCTCTGTTCGATATTCTCCCTCTTTGAGAAATAGGTTATGCAATATTGACATTATCAGTTGACATGCAATCAATACAAATAATTCTGTCATGCAATTATACAAAACTAGATACACATATATACAATCAAGTCCAGGTCGCTGTGTATTTCACACTAGGTCTGGAAATGCGACCAAAATGTGTGACATAAAATTTAGTATCAGATTTAACAACAGGGACTGTCTATGCTGAATGTTCTACCTTAGGAACATCAGGAACATCATCAGGAATGGAAGTAGAAGTTAAGACACATTTTGCAAAAGGAACATTGTCTGGATTGCTTTGAGATCTAGAGTCTGTATCACAGGAACAATGCTGTGATATCAATTCTGGTACATGAAGAAGATGTCTGCAATTTCTCCTGTATTCCACATCCTCAGATTCTGCAAAGTAGGATCTTGGCTCTGTACATATACTTGTTACTTGACCAATCTGGTTGAAACCTTTCACTGTTTGTATCCTAACTGTCTCTCCTTCTTTCAGTGGATGAAGAAATCTCCTCAATTTATCATAGCTGGACTTCTGGAAAGAATGCTTCCTGAATAACTGGGCTCTAATGGTTCTGTTGTTCTTAGCTTTAGGCCTCAACAAACTGGAACTAATAAGCAATGTTGTTCTGGTTTGCCTGGATTGCAGTATCTGAGCAGGCGAGCCAAGTATATCGTTAAGGGGTATGTTTCTGAGACTGAGTAAATTCAAAAAGACATCGGTATTATCATGCTTTGACCTTTCAGGTAATAGCTTTGCACTCTGTACTGCATGTTTAGCTAGTCCATTTGACTGTGGATATTCTGGACTACTAGTAACATGTACAAAGTCCTATTATCTTGCAAATTTCTGAAACAACTGACTAGTAAATTTAGTACCATTGTCAGAAACAACTTTGTGTGGACTACTATGGACTGAGAAATGATGTTTCAACTTAGTGATAACAGCAGTGGATGTTAAGTTAGGTAGTAACTCGATCTCAAACCAGTTTGAATAAGAGTCTACCAATAGTAAGTAATGCTGATTGTTCCACTCGAATATATCAGTGGCTACTGTTGACCAAGGTAGTACAGGAACTTCACTTAGCTGAAGTGGTTCTCTTTGCAAATGCAATTTAGTACTACTGTATACTGAGCAAGAAGAAAGTGCTTTATCAATGTCTTTTACTAGAGAAGGCCAAAATATTAGTTCTCTCACCCTTCTTTTGGTAGATTTAAAACCTGGGTGACCACAATGCAAAATCTGGGTATATTAATGTTGTAAGGAAGCAGGAACAACAATTCTAGGACATTTGAAAATAATGCCATCTTCCATCAACATCTCATCTCTGTAAGGAAAATAAGGTTGCACCTCAAGTGGTTCACTAGATTGTTTTGACAGCCATCCAGCATTAATGTAATGGTTGAGCTTTTGCAAAATTGGATCAGTCTTTTCATGATCTCTCAGCTCATCAAGTCTTGTGGTAGAAAAATTACACACTTGCATTATGTCAAAGTCAAAATTCTCTGCGTCAAGCTTTTCTATTGTATTTCTTGGTGATCTGGATAAGGTATCAACATACCTCTCAACCTGGAAACATCAAAAATCTGGGCAAGGCCCATGAAAAATAGGTACAAATCTGTACGCTGATTAACATCTAATTTGCATACATACTTATGTAACCCACCCACTCCAATGGAATTGTGGGATACCAACTTTCAAACGCAAATTGAAGAACAGACAACCAAAACATGGCACCAGAGTCCCCCTGCAGCCATTCCAGTGTCCTGTTACCTGGCTATTTTGCCCCATTTACCATAAACACTACTAATGCATGCATACTGCTTTACTTCTACAATGATTTGAATTTTATTTTTACATTTTACAGTACAACAATGCAGAAACACTAAAAGACAACATCTGGTAAACAAAGCAATACTGTCTCACAACGAAAATAGGCTTGACATTAAACTTTGCTGTTTCAATGAATGTGAGTTTCAGGGCATTCAGTCATGCTGATGCAAAAAATGTGTGGAGGCGCCCCACCCTTGCCCTATGGTTCTGGAGTCCATACACAAATGTCATATTTTAATATGCTGCCTTTGTTTAAAGCTATATGTATGTATATACACATTATGTATGAGTGTGTGTGCTGCATTATTTTTACTTTGGCATCTTTTAAAAATATGGATTCTTGGAAATAAGGTGTTGCATACAAGGAGATTTTTTTATATTTATACTAGTTTACTTTCTTATATTAATATTCTGTGACAGTCAAAGCTTAATCTAAGTAAAATCTATCTTATTTTATTTAAGTTTGGTTAACGGGAAAGTCTGACTGGACATGGGTCCTTTTTCAGCAGAGGCCCGGGAAAAAAAGCTCCACAATAACATTTACATAAGCAATAATAGTTTACAATTTAGTTCACACAGTCAAGTACAAATGATGAATAGCAATATTTATCATATAACAAAATGTATATAATAGGATCAGGAATTAGCAATCTTGTTTCACTATAAAGTATCTTTTACATTTTAGCAGATGTCAAACAAGGATGAGACATGGATAGATGTAATTATATAAGAAATGAGAGGAGAGAAGTGGGGTGAAAGTGTAATTGATGGTCACATGAAAGGAGAAAGAGACAGTAGGAAGGGAGGGTCTTAATATTAGCCTGTAATGTCACATTTGCAGAGCCTTGGGCTCAACAAAAGTTTTTTAAATTCAAGTATAGAAGCTGTGGTTGTGAAGGCAGGTGGGAGTTTATTCCAATGTTTTGCTATACTGCTATATAACATGATTATTATTTTGTATTTTGTATCATTTTATCACTCTGTTTTTAAATTTATGTTTATGAGTAGTGGCATCCCATAACACTATTGGAAATGGAAAGGGTTATACTACTAGATATGGCCTGATGTACCTACTTTTCAAGAGCCTTTGTCTAGATTTTCAATGAATGCAGGTTGAGAGGTATGTTCCCTGGGTGACATCTCCTTCCAGTTGGTGGCCATGTTGTCACTGATAGGGAATGAGTGAGTGCAACTTATGGGAGGAACAACTGATTGTCAGCAGATGGGAAAAACAGCAGCAAATGGAAAAAAAATAACACTTATGCTAACACTTTTATAGACTGTGAGGGAAACATTTCTAAACCAAAGTAATGAAAGAATGCAATATCTCCTTCTTGACTGAAACACATTTTTTTTTTCCTTCAGATTCCTCAAAAAATAACAACCTTTTGTACCTTGCACTTCTCATTTTTTATTTTTATTCTGTGACAAAAATGAAGAAGATAGGCCAAAAATTGGTCAGCATTTTACATGTGTTTTCTGCATGAAACAGTATGATGTTTCTGACCCACTTGTAGAGACAAGTAGAACTATTTCTGTAATGTTCTTACATGCATTAGGACCATTAACATTTTTTTTACTCTAAGCAAAAACAGTTTAAACTTCTAACAAACAATCAAATCCAAGTTCCAGTCAAAAATGTTACATAAGTTTGAGGTATTACAACAAAGCCGCAGACTAAACCTAGTTTCCACTTCACTTCAAACAGTAACTCATATACAGCATGAACAATAAAATGTTTGAAAATAACTCCTTGATAGTTGATAAGTAGGGCAGTTCTCATATACTGCATTATCTTTCAGTGGATTTATTCTCTTATTCTTTCCTCAGCTTTCATTACACACACTCAAATTTAAATGCATGCTTATTTCGACATTTTGCAGTATAACATTTGTTTCCATTGATCTGGCATTTTAAAGTGCGATCTCCTACAGCACATATAGTTTCAGTTTTCTTCTTTTCCCTAATGTTAGTCTGGTACACAAGACATGAAAAAGTCAGTTCACCAGGCCATCAATTTGTCATAAGGCTACCCTTTCCCCTAGGCAAGAAAGACAATATATATTTCAAAGCAAGGATTTAGACCAGATTATGCACCCATTTAAGTAATTAAAACTCTTAAATCTGATATATTTCTTTACTGGTTAAAATGCCACAGACTTAGATCATCAGCTCTCTGTAAAACTTAATAATCATAAAAGTATATGTCCCAACATATGTCAAGTTTGGCCTATGCAATGTCATTTAAAAAGCGGAGAAATTAAACTTTGCACAAGGGCAATTTCTGCCTTCAGTTACTGTCATCAAAGCCAGGTATAAGAAGCCAGAAATAGAAAATTGTCAAAACCTCAATTAATACAAAAATATGAAACACACAAACTGCTGCTAGAAGAGCCACTGTGTAAAGACTACAGGCATTGTCCTTTTTAATTAAAATTAAGAACTAGCCATAATACTCCACTCTGCTACAGCTATAGTATGTTATAAAAATGATAAACTGTTACTTACTCTCCTTGCTTCTGGCTAAATAGAAAATACAAAAACACTAGCCTTTCTTAAAAATAAACATTATTTCTTAGATCATGGACTTCCTCAACAGTCTGTAGTGGTGGGTCTTCTCAGAACTAAGTGAAATAGAATGCATCTTTGACTGTTTAATGCTTTCAGTAGGCTAATAAGCCAAAAACCATTCTCTTCCTAATGCATATGTTCACTACCTTAATCCATCCATCCATAATCCCTTTCCCCATTTTGCACATGGGGTCGGGGTGTCACTTCAACAGTGGCAATCATCTCAAGCCAAGGTTTACACTGCCGGTTAGTTAGCCCTGCTGTGGTAGTTAATCTGCACCACTCACTTTTACACACACACTCACACACACACACACACACACACACACACACACTTCCTTACCTGCCTGAGTAGTTATTCCTCTGTTCAGCTTGGCGAACTACAAGCTCTTCTGTTCGTTCGGCCCACCAGCTTGCTGCCATTAATCCTGGTGAACTGCTCAGCTTCCTCCTGGTGAACTGTTGCCATCATTAATCCCGGCTCGAATTCCCGCCGCTGCTCAGCTTCCTCCTGGTGAACTGTTGCTGCCATTAATCCCGGCTCGAATTCCCGCCAGCCAGAAATGATGATGTGAGCTCCTTGAGCTCAATTCCAACTGGCTGGTAGCCTGGCGGAGCTGACGTCATTGCGCACGTGATGACGTCAGCTCCGACAGTGCGAAAATTTTAAAAATGCAAAGAAAAATCGGAAATGAAGGGGTACCACTCGGGAATCGTGGCACCCCTTCATTTGGACCCCAAAACTTGGTAAAAACCGAGTAATTCGGAACGGTTGGGAGGTCTGGGTATCAACCAGATAAAGAAGTTTACCTTTTGTATAGACCATTTTGAAGTTGTACTTTTGCAATTTTAGCATCATTCTTTATAATCTCACTGCAGCTGAATGCATAGGCTTATTTAGAATAGCAGCTAGAAGTTGGTGATCAGTTTCAATCTGAATAGCTTGATCATAGATATAATCATGAAACTTTGAACATGCAAACACTATTGACAAAAGTTATTTCTCAGTCTAAGCATATTGCATTTCATTTTGGGTAAGAGTTCTAGATGCACAGGCTACTGGTCTGCCTTCTTGAAGAATAACTGTGCCAAGACCAAATTTTGAAGTATCACAGGAAAGAGTTACTGATTTCTTGACATCATAGTATCTTAATGTAGGTGGGGTGGCAGTTTTCCACTTAAGGTCTTCAAATGCTCTCTGGTGCTGTTCCAACCAAGACCATGTAACATTTTTACATGTCAGCTGTCTCAAAGATAATGTCAGTTCACTGAAGTCTGGTATAAACTTGGCTAAATAGTTGACCATGCCAAGAAAATGCTGCATAGCTTGAACATTATCAAGTCTTGGCATCTCTAGAATAGTTGCTTGCTTGGACGGGCCTGGTATCAAGCCAGTGCTGATAAATAAATGAACTACATATGGAACTTCTGGTAGTCTGAATTTGCACTTTAGAGGACTGAGCTTTAGGTTCATTTCACATGCTCTTTTTAGAACTCTCTTAAGGTTTCTGTCATGCACTGCTTTACCATTGCCTCCAATCAATAAATCATTTACTATTATAGCACAAGAATAACCTGAAAAAAATTTGCTCCATTGCACGCTGAAAGACTTAACTTGCAGAATTTATTCCAAATGGTATCCTTAGGAATCTGTATCTGCCAAAAAGGGTACTGAAAGTAGTCAGTAATGAGGATTTGCAATGAAGCATCATTTGCCAAAATGAACTTTTTCCATCCAAGACAGAAAAAAACAGTGGCATTCGGTAATAGGGATTCAACTTCTTCAACTGTACCCATTGGGTGATGCAGTCTCCTTAATGCTTTGTTCAAATCTCTTGGGTCAATACATATTCTGATTTCATCTGAGCCTTTCTAATGGGCTGCTACCATGGATGACATGCATTCAGTTGGTTCTGTAACTAAAAATTAAACATTGCTGCACCATTTTATCCAGCTGAGTTTTAACTTTATCCTGCATAGTTATCATAACTTTTCTTGCTGGTCTGACCACTGGACTGACTTCTGGGTCTAACTTTATAGAATACACAAATGGATGTTTGCCCAACTTGTCATCAAAAACATCAGCATACTCTGAGAAAATGGCTTCAGAAAAATTGGAACTAGGATATGTGCTTATTTGATGAACTTCTTTGGTAAAAGAAAGCAGATTAATTCTTAAACTGTCTCTGAATCCCAATGATGTCTGTACAGGTCTTTTGGACTACATAGAATAACAAGTTGTAACAGTTGCTAGCCAAATAACATGAAAGCACTACTGAGCCTTCGGTATGAATTTCTTCACCTCCATAAGCAACAAGTTTCGCACTACTAGCCACACTGAGTTGTTCACCAGCTCTCACTTTAGCAAATGTGTCTGCTGACATGACATTACACTTTGAACCAGTGTCTGCATGAGCACAGTGGATTTACCATTGATCTGGACAGAACAAAATACTTTCTTTGTTGCCAGCAAATTCACTGCATCGACCTTTTCACCAATTACTGATACAACATCTACATAGAAAGTAGAACTGCAGCTCTCTATATGATCAACTTGCTTTTTTGAGTGACTCTTCTTTATAACTGTGTGAGGTTTACTTGATTTGCACAAGTTTTGAAAATGGTTCCATTTTTTACACTTGTGGCATTGCTGACCAAATGCCAAGCATTTCTTTCTTTTAGACTCCTGATTGGCACCACAATTGCGGCAGTTAACTATAAAGCTAAATTTGGGTTTTGCTGATTCATGCTTATACTGCACTAAGCATGCTCCTTTCTTAGAAATTACTGGAAAACTATGTGGTTTCCACAGAAAACCCGCAGGGGCTGTGGTTCCCATGTGCTTAGGCCTGCTTCTGTTTGCTACGCGTTGCATGCTGTCTACATTTGCTCTGGAGCCCGCCAAAACTATTGTCTTATCACTTGCAAGCAGACCTGTGTGCCTTTCTGTAAATTCATGGATTTGACAAATCTCAATAGCTTTACTTAGCGTTAAATCACTATTACAAAGCTAAATCTTTCTCACAGCAGCACTATTAATACCACAGACAAGTCTGTCCTTTAACAACTTGTCTTTTAAGTCACCAAACTGACACATTTTAGCTTTGTTCCTCAGATCAGTAATATGAGCTGTAAATATTTCCCCTGGTTTCTAATCTCTTGTGCAAAACAAATGCCTCTCTAATGTAATATTTGCCTGGGGGTTACACATTTCTTTGAATTTGCTCTTCAAACACATGGGGTCTTCTCTTGATTCAGCCTGTACAACAATATGGCAGTTTTCACCTTCTCCCTCATTTACTGCTGGTGCATAAACAAATGAATGGTCTCTTTCAATGGCTTCTGATCCAGCTAAGTTTAACAACATAAATGCCATGGTGCATGCAAATTTGTCAGAATAAGCTGCTTGTATAAAAATATCATACTCTTGCTCAAATGTTCTCCAATTCTCTGCAATATTGTGATCAAATACAAGTGGTGAGAGCTTTCAAAGTCCATCTACCGTATTAACACATACCACTGAAGGGTTTTGCAAATATGCACGGACACACACACACATATACTTATGCCAGAAATTTATGCCAGCATTTGTAACTATGCCCAATAGCACAACAAGCTTCTGAATAACTGAACTTTGTGAAATAAGTCTCTTGGGCACTGTAATACTCTTGAAATTACTGTACTGAAATCACCTCTTATCAGTGTAAGAAACATTTCAAAATAACTACACTATGTGAATGAACTGGGCAGAAGAAACTCATAGTAAGAAACACTTCAAAGTAACTGCACTTTGCGAATAAACAGTATACGGCACACTGAAACTTCTCCAAAATGGTGGTACTTTGCTAGATAATTGTTTACAGTACAAGAAACACTCTGTAATGGCACCACTTTGTGAATAGGCATCTAGCACAAGAAACTTTTCAAAATGGCTGTACTTTAACTGTACTTCACAAAATAGGCGGACTTTTCACAGAAATAAACACTTTGGAATACATGCGCAGTAATAAGCACACACTGTAGTACTTTTACACACTTTGGGATAAATAACTTTAGTTATGCCCTGAATACATTACGAAGTAGTAGTTATGCCAAAACAGAGAACTTTACCTAAAAACATGCAGTCACCTTGCTTTATTTATGCTTAATGTCTCCTTTTTGCTCTTATTATATTCGTTTTGCTCATACCATCATTCATGCCCATTATACTTTTCTTGTGCTCGTTTTGCTTTAAACATGCACGTTTTGCCTTAAACATGCATGTTTTGCATTTCCAAGGTAACTCCAAAGCCCTTATGTACTTTTCTGATGCTCATTTTATCAAACCTCTTAATTTTAAACATTTTGTTTAATCAACAAATTGCCTCTCGCTTGTTTAATAATGAGGTTTGCGCCCTTGTAATGCTCCGTTTTATCTTTTTTATAAAATAAACTGCTTGTACATGTTTTCATTACCTTTGGTTTTTTTCTGGCTCTTTTTCATGTTCATTTCTCTTAGTTCACCTTCACTGTTACCTCTGCACCTTGTAGCTCTGTAAAGCAGTCTCTGGAATCCCTGTTCTGACACCATGTCACTCGTCTAGTCAGGATGTAATAGACAAAACTTCATGGGTTCTGTGCAAGCAGCTTTATTATGTACAAACACATTAAGATTGAGGCTCAATAACTTTAACTTAGATAAACATATACAAACTAGCTATTACACTCATACGTGCTTACTCTCTGGCTGCACTCTCAAAATGGCACTGAAGCTAACATGTGCTTCCTATTTATATGCACGTTCAGTCCTTGAAGTGCTTCTTAAAGATACAGCACACATGCTCTGTTCTACACAACCCTCTTGCAAGCATTTCTGCAGTTTCAAAAATAATTTGCTCATATATTAATTTTCATATATGTAATTTATTTTGTCTAAATTACATAATTTATGTTTGTCTTTTTCAGTGAAGAAGTAGCACTATCTGGTTAATTGGTTTGCTCAGAATCAGAAAGGAGGCAGATGGCTAAGCTGATAACACAACTGTGTTTTGTTACACCAAAACATTATGCCCATAATTCAGATAATGCTGCTGCACTGAGAAGGCATGTTCCATGGACAATGTCTATTGCCATTATTTTGTTCTTTTTCATCAGTTCTTTGGAAGGACATGAAAGGGATATACTTGTAAGTGAAGTGCAGTGACACTACTGAAGAAGAAAACTGGAAAAGCAGCCAACGAAGAACGGAGGTGATTCAATAAGTTTACTGGCCATTGAACTTAGCTGTAGATCCCATAGCAGGTGATGAGAAGTGTGTGGCTTTCTTTGGAGGGCCTTAAAGATGAGTTAGAAACTGTAGCATCTGATAAGATGTTTTAGGAACAACTATTTATTTATTTCTCTTGATCAACTGGGAATCTCCAACTGCGTAGAGCCCATTTTCAACTGAGGCCCAGGATGAACAGTACATTTATATTAGCAAGTGAATTTCAGACATTTCTCATAAAAACAAACGTAGTTACAATACAGGTATTTACAGTAAAGTATCTACATCAATATGTATAAGTTACTAACATCAATATGTACAACTAACATTAGCATTTGAAAAAATGGGTTTTAAACCAGACATACTGCTGCAGCCACAGAGAGAGACAGAGAGAGAAAGTAGAGAGGTGATGGAAACCTTACATTTCCATGCAAGTATCATTGAGAAAATGGGAAGAGACAGCTAAAAGAACAGTGTGCAAATGTAGTGTCTCAGATGGTCATGGAGAAGGAGAAACAAGCTGATCATGAGGATAGAACTCTATGGAAAAATATCAATACTATCACAGTATCTAAAAAAAGAAAAAGGCCATGCCCATGTTACCTACCTGTAAGAAAAATGTTGGGTGGGAATGATGGCATATTAGCTAAATTAAAACTTGAAGAAAGGGCAAATAATCTTTTCTTCCCAGGTCCAACAGTAATTGCAAGGGAGCTAAGGTATTTTTCTAGTATACTATAAAATGTTTAAATTAAAGAGACAGATTGTGATGCTACTTTGTTGCCTAAGCAAGTTAAGTAAAATAAGGGATAAGGCAGTGGCTTTGAAACTGTATAAATATTCTTCTCAGACTTGGCATAAGATGGTCTGAGACTAATGATAAAAAGTATGTAACCATATCCTTTGGTATATTAGCTATCCCTGCAAATTATAATATTGATAGTACACCCTTGAAAGTAGACCCAGTGGTGAGGGACCTAGGAACACAGATAGTAACCTAAACTTTGACCACCAGGTAGCTACGGTAGTGAGAACACCCTTCTGTGTGCTCAACATATAAAGAAAGGCATGGCATCAAAATCAAAGGAAGTTATAGTCCAATTGTACTCGTCCCTCATCAGGCCAATAATCAAGTACAATGCCCCCTTCTGCATATACATAACCAGGCACCTACACAAACTGGAGTGGCCTCAAAGGCTTCTCACTTAAAATACAAAGCGTAAGACACATGTCTTATGCAGACTGACTAAAGGCCCTAACCCTTAACTTCATCTCATATCATTTATTGAGAGGTGACTCATTCCTGACCAACAAGGAATTCTCTGATCCAGCCCTGATGAAAATGTTATACACCCACATAAAAAAAAAATATACGAAGGTTCCATGTTCCATGCACCTGAACCTTATTTGTGACTCTAACCCAACTTACTGGAGAGACAAATACGTATCCCAAAGGCTATCTCATCCATGGAATAAACTTCCCATCTTTGTAACACAAAGCCCATTCCTCAATCTCTTCAGAAAGGATTTGAATAAATGGATGGGAACCATAAATTCACTCCTGGGGTCCTGACCTTATGGACAGAGGCAATCTGTAAAATGACTCAGGGCTCCAACACCCAAAGATCCACTACCCTGATACTACCCCATCTCATATCTGGGGAATTAAGATATAATATTGTTATATGCAGGGTATTATTGGCTAGGCTTGTAAAGACTCCCGTGCCATTAGCCTAGTAATCACCTATGAACCTATAAGATGATGCAGGTTTTGAATCTCGTGGCAATTAGCATAAAGAAGTTAACGCTTCACATGTTGTTACCACCCATCATCATGGTTTACTTCCCTTCATAGTTAAGACTTTGACTGATTCTCTGGAAGTTTTATCAAATAGGAGGATCCCTTAATGAAGGGAGGTCAACAAATGCTTCAGCTACATAAATGAACACTGGTAGTGTTCATCTGTAGAGAATTTGAGAGGGGCTGGTTTAAGCTGAAAGCATTCAGAAGATGTTTGAGCCATCATCCTGTGTATTTTGTTACATCTCAACAAATTAATTTTTAGGTTTTAATTTAGTTGCATTCCCATGCCTACCAATATATCTAAGAAGTGGAGTCTATCATATTCTGAGCTAGCTCATTGTTTTGTTACTTATACCAAAAATATTCCTGATATATCTCTGTTTCAGTATCCATGCTAACTTATTTTGCATTACTAATTGTATTTCTACATCTGAATTTTAAGTTCTTCCCATCTAATGCATACGACACCTGTTTTTGCATAGTTTGAAAAGGTTCATGTACTTCATTCTAAACTTCGAGCACCTTTCATACACTGGCCTACATATTTAAAGTGCTGTCTTGTGACACTCTTGCTAGGTAATAGGTCCATTGCCACTTATCTACTAATAGAGGGTCAGGCTCCAAACAGGAACCTAAAAACATTTGTGCTCTGGCTGTGGCTATTTCAGTAAAACATAGTCAAACAGTAGCATGTTAAAGTCTCCATGTGTAGTAGTCTCACTGCCACAGTAGTTTTATACAAATGTCTTAGCAGCCAAGCTGTAAATGTTTTTTTTATGACTTTACCATATTGTATCATTTCTCATATGCTGGCATTTTCCCATATTATTTCAAATGTGACCGACATATACCTTACTTGTTAATCATAGGTATGAATTCTAATAAATATTATGTTGTCTTTTGTACACAGAAATTCTACACTTTCTGTATTTTCCATATGTTGTATATCCAAATGCAGCTATAACACTGCTGTTTCTAATGGACAGTGAGGTGTTATGTTCAGATTTGTCTTTGTTACTGCCAGCAACAGACTATGAGGCCATTTGATTGGTTACTTGAATGAACTTTAAACCTAAGCACTGATCTCTGCTTACTGTGCCCCATCTTACTCATTTTTTTCTAGAGTGTTTGATCCAGCACGTTTCTTGGGCTTGGGTTTTTTGAGAAATCTCAGTATCAGTTCATCCATAGCCAGGATAAGTGCTTGATCAGAAATTTCAAAATGTATACCTACTAAAATGTATGCATGCTAAAAAATAACGCAGAAAATATTTATAGTAATGACCAACATCAATAAAAGTGATACTCTGTTCTCTACTGCAGGCAACGATGTTTTCAGTTCACTTAATGAGTTTTAGTGTGTCATATCTGTTTCCTCATCCAGGCTCCTTTACTAAAGCAAATTTTGTGAACAGAAGCCAGAGACATGCCCATCTCCACTATGGACTAAGTGGACAGTGCATTACAAGCTTCATGAAAACTATGCATCTGTTTGGAAAGTGGCTTAAAAATAAAGCAGAAGAGCAGCTTTTAAAACACTTTCCCTTTAGATATTACAAGCTATTCACCTGTAGCCCCTTTCTTGCAAGTGCAAGAATTTAGATTTGTCCATGGTATATTCTAGTGCTGCTCTCTTTGAAATACTTCAGTATTAACCAAGATTAAACCTTCTGAGTTATGAAACCCAAAACACATTAATGTGCAATGTTTACAGCTCTTACTTATAATAACCCCGAGCCTTAAACCTCTATGGTTTTGTATGGCAACAAGGGCTTTCAATGAAATACTGCATCTGCCCAACCCAGGTGCAGCTAAATTATCCCATCTTCATATTTTGTTAAAATTTTTACTGCAGCTAAATTATCTCATCTTCATATTTTGTTAAGACTATTACTTTGCCATTTGGTTGATAGCCCATGCAGGATGACTTTCACTTACCCATTAGTAATGGTAGATATGATAACCTTTTGCAACAAAACAAAAATATAACAATCATCCTACATTGATGGAATGCAACTTCATGTATCTAATGATTTTCTAATGATGCAAATTTACAAAACATGTTTTTATGAGTTTACAGTGATTGACAACTGTTACCCTATTTAGGTTAGTGAAATCCTAAGCTTTTGTTTACAGCCTTTGAAAATAAGACATGTCCTAGCTGTTTTTCTAGATTAGACAGTATATTAAATCAATGCCCACAGTGCAGTATCTCTAAAGACAGATAGCAAATACTCACTGCTGTCATAGTCAATAAGCAAAGTTCTACTGGCATTAGGGGAAACAGCACTTATTCAGGAACTTTACTGATAATAGCAGTGTTAGGTCATGGATAACTGGTTTATAAGCATTGATAAATCCAAACATGTACCCCCCCCAAAAAAAAAAGGAGCTTTAGCAATGGACTTATTTGTGTACCCCAGATTATTTCCTTGAAGGAAACATCAGGCAATATTTGAGAATGGTGGTTCCATTAAAGCTGTGCCTCTTACGACAGGCTTACCTCCCCTTCACAAAAGTTGAATACAACATAAACGATTTGAATGCCTGAGCTGTAATATTGTATTATTGTCCTCTTCAGGTCTTTAGCCATGAATGTGGCAACGCCAGCTGCAAATGGTTGGAGAGTAAGACTCTTTGACTTAAATGCAGAAAAACTCAATTATACTAAGTATTGTTTCTCTTTACTGATGCCTAACTTTGTTGCAAACAGAAATCACCTCGAATAATAAGGATGGCTTGTTTAGGTAAGATGGAACGTCAGTTAAAAATGCTGATTTGCATTTTGCCTCTTTCTTGTTTGGATCTCTTTTTCTGTCTAAGAAAGAAATATGCCATGCCCAAACACAAAACAGACCATTATGAAGTCTGTTTATTTCTCCAAAATTGTGTTTTTATTTAGTTTGTCATTGGGCTGTCTACATTCCCTTGACTCACATCAAGTGAAGTCTATTCTGTCCACTGCATTTTCATTTTGGGCATCTAAAGTTTAATCCTTTTTTCCTACTTTAATGTAAATTGCTGAGTGAGAGAATGCTTCCATTTTAATATTTGACGGAGTCCCTGCATTCTTATTTAAATGATCTCATTTTCTAAAACTTCATTTGAACTTCAGTAAACTTTCTCAGAGTGCTAACCATAGTTTTGCATTTGCCTCATGGTATAATGGATTTTTTTGTGACTAGCTTTAATGTTATTTATTGGATATCTGAAAGTGAGCATATGCATACTCTACTGATGAATAGAAAAACTAAGGAATACACAATTATTTCTAACCATTCGGAAGATAATCCTAAGCTACTTCACAGTTAATTTCATAAAATAAAAAAATAATTTCATATTATACATTTTAATCCAAGTACTGATATATTATACTAATGAAAGGCTGTTTTAAAATAGTAATTAATGACAAACTTAGCTTGTAAGTTAGTTGGAAGCCATTTTCAATGCAAACCTACTCAGATGGCTTCCTGGGATAAAAGCCATGACAATTTGGAATTTATAAGAAATGCAGGAATATATGTTATGGTAGAATAAAATGATTTTGCTCATAGCTATATTAATTTAGACTTAAACATTTATTTATTTATTTTTGCTGTGGTTTAATTATTTGTTGCAACAGCTACTTGGATAGCCTGCATTCTTACTTTGTTTTTCTGTCGCAGAGCCAAGTTGGTGTCTGTTACCTCTTGAGAGAATGAAGCCATGAGCTGTGGGTTACACTTAGCCTTTCATTTCATGTCAACTCTTATGTAAGGCTCTTAGGAGCTTTGTAAAGCAACCTTTTATTTAAAGCACACCACTGCTGCTGTGCCTTGCATATGTGTATAGACCCGAACAAAGATTACTTTTGTGTACAAATAGTAGTTCTGTTTGACAGGGCCATAATTATTCTGGCCTTTGCTGCTTAAATACAGGTCAATGTTGTATTCAAACACTGAAGGCGGGTTGTCACTCCTCATGCCAACAGCAGCTGTTTCTGTCACCCTCCAGTAAGGAAAAGCAATAGCAGATTATAGGCAGAACCCCCTCACTTCTGCATATAAGTATTTGCATCTGAAATAACAGATCGGCTACAAGTTATCTGAGCAGTGTGAGTGGCTGTAATAAATGAACATCTGTATGAAAGCTGTGCATTTGGTTTGGATGTTGTCCCTTAGAGCTGACAGCTCTGGAGCCAAACCACACCTTCAAAGATTTATAAATGCATCAGCGAGCAAAAATCTTTTGATATTAGCAACATCTTAAGATTTGTAATAAGTCCCATAATCATTCCAAACCCATACTAATCACAAACAACATATACTTTTTAAGATATACATTTGAATCTGAATTTCCAAATGCATTAAAAAATGCTATGATCTTTCTTTCTGCTGCAGCTGTTCTGTCTGTTTCTGGTTATCTTTAAATTTCTCACTCTATTAGGTCCTAAATTATCTGTTTGCAGCTATTATATTACTGAAAGAACTTTTCTAATGCAATCTCTGTAATAATTATGGCCTGATAAACCTCTTAGGTTTATATCTTGTGAATTTCTTAGGTACAACTTTACAGCATTCACCTGTATAAACAAAGATTACACCCGCAAATGGCTCAAGATTGAAGGTCTGATTTGCTATAGTTCTAAAGTGGGAAAAGAGATTTAAAATATACAATGACAGCACTGTACCACCAACCACACACACCAGTTGACTGAGGTCAGATTTGAACATCACACCTATGTAGGTATACAAGCTATATTCAATACATCAGACTAGCAACACCACAGATGTCTGACTTTAACATTGTCAGAGTGCACTTTATAGGGTATGACATCATCCGTGTATGTTGAGAATAAGATGTTGCAGCAGGAGTGTCTGACATAGTTGTGGACTCACATCCTGGTGTAAAATTGTCTCCAAACACACACACACACACACACACACACACACACACACACACACACACACACACACACACACACACACACACACACACACACACACAGTCAAGTTGATCACTGTAAGTTTAGAACTCCTATCTATATAGTTACACAAATTACAGAATACAGTAGAGGACACAGGGTTGGCATAATGGTTATGATCTTCAGCTCACAGATACCAAGTACAGGATTTAATTCTAACCTGTGGTTATTGACTAGGCTTGTAATAGTCTGGGGACCAACAGCCTAGTATTTACCTATGAATGTTAACGCTAGTACCACCCCACAAGTCTGCCTTTAACACTGTCAGAGTGCACTTTACAGAAGATGACATCATCAGTGTATGCTGAGAAAAAGACTTGGCAAGCATGTCTGACATAGCTTCGGACTCGCATCCTGTTGTAAAATTGCCTCCAGACTGATAGTTGAATAAACACACACATTGAAGTTGACTGCTGTGAGATTAGACTCCATTACCTAATGCTAGCACCACTGCACAAGTTTGTCTTTAACAGTGTCAGAGTACACACTATACAGGATTACATCATCAGCATATGCTGTGAATAAGATGTTGGGAGGGCTGTATGAAATTGGTGTGGAGTCATGCAGCAGTATAAAAGTATCTGCTGAATGCTACTTGAGTGAGGGCAGCAGGACCTGGTCTCATGCTTTTCAGGCTATACACATGGTAACTGCTGTGAGATTAGAACCCTAGCGATCTAATTACACAATCTGAAGAACACAGTACTTACCACTTGCACCACCAGAGATGGCTGACTTTAATCGTGTCAGAGTGCACATTATAGAGGATGACATCATGATAGTGTTATTGGTAACATATACTGTAACAAGACTTGTTTGCAAAGCCATGACTTGTGATATGATTGTGTCAGCACAATTTGCAAAAGTACATATAAATACATCCTGGCAACCTAGGTGGAGGAAGCTATCATGAATGCACATAGCAGAAGTGAGACAGATATGTACCTGCTTCTCAGGATGTTGTATAAATGACACACACACACACACACACACACACACACACACACACACACACACACACACACACACACACACACACACACACACACTCACTTTGGAAACAACAGTAGTGCAATGATGGAGTTATGTGTCTTCATATTCAGATGAAGGTATGTCCACATTAATACATGTTACTGACAATACCAATGGAACATGATCATGGATGACCAATGTCCAGTGTCACTATAAATGCATAATAAATGTAACAATGTAATTATGCTCTGTGATGCTTGAGTCTGTTTAACAATGGCCCAAGTCATGATATATTATTTGCAAGTACATTGCTCTAGGGCACACATGAATATCAGAAAATATGTGTTCAATGAAGCACACATGTCTCTGACCTTCTCTTGTGTTTATGAATATATTTCCATGTATTGGAGAGTTACAGCACAGTAACCAGAGTTAGACATGCTACACACCTCTTCACAAACTGCATCGCCGAAAAGCTTATTTGTACATATGATGGCAAAGTATTAGTGCATGCATGGTTCAATTTTCAGGAATTCAGCTTGGACTTGAAGTAGCAGTGTCCACTATTGCTCATTGTCAAACTGTGCACAAATAGGGTCATGCAGTAACTGACCTGATTGGGGTTACCTGCAAAACACATCTGTTTTCATGTGTCAGGCTTGCAAGATATGTAATCGGAGAAATTACTGGCTAATAGTATGATGTGTATTTCTTCAACACAGTAATGTGCACATGTACAGGAAATTTGATGAATTCACACTGTCAGCACAACACAGATGGATGACAACAATGTGGTGATGTCGTATATCCAATTGGACCAACTCAAGTGTGTCGAAAAGAGGCATATGCAAAGTGGACAGCTATGTATGGGACACATTTTTATGTAGAACAGGTACCCATTTCTTAATTTGGATTTCAAAAAGAGAGTGTTGGGGAAGGGGCATAGGAATGTGAAGGTCAGGTAGATAAGGTAGGTGAGGAAGCAGCTGCAGACAAACAGGATAAGACAGAGTAGCTGATGCTTGGAACAGACTACCAAATTACATTAAAGCAAGTACTAGTTTAGATATTTTTAAGAACAGCCTGGACATTTATTATGGGAACAAGTGTTTTGGCATATTGGCAGGCTAGAAGGGCTTTAATGCCCATGCTTGAAACATTTGTATGTATGTAGGATAAAAACGACAGACAAAGGGATGGCGATGGACACAAAAGATTGGGTGACACCATGATTAGAGACAGGTAAGGGACATTGAAAGCCCATGCCCATCATGCATGGGAACAGTCTGAATCTAGTCCTCACCCTTAGAACTGTCATAACTGTCCCCTTCCTCATTTCTCTTTAAGACTGCTTGATGTTGGAATCCCTTTTCTATTTTAATGAGCAGCCTCTCAAGGCAGTTGATGTAGGCACCAAGGCCAGTTTCTGTTAGATCATGCACCATCTCTGGCAGCTCTTGGTGTGTGGCATAATCATTGCCTTCAGCAATACTCCTGGAGGGTACCACTGCACCAGCAAGTGGGGAAATGCTACCTGATGTGGATGGTCCAGGTAGTGCAGGGGCTGTGGAGGTAGCACTGCCAAGCTGAGTCCTAGATTATGTGAGTGTTGGTTCAGCAGCTGCTGGAGGGTTGGCAGGCCAAGCTGCAGCAGTGCTGTGCTTAAATGCATTTGTTTTGTTTTTTTTTGTTAGAAAGGTATGACATCAGAATAGCATGATTCCAGGTAACCCACCAAAAAATAAAAATGAGATAAGGGGTGGGTGAGACAAAAGAGAAAAAAGATAATTAGAACCATGATATATCACATTCATTCTTTATCACCATAAACATCCTTTTATTATTATACTAGCTATAGAGCTGAATTATTACAAGTAGTCATTGGAATATGCACATATTCCATATATGCTTTTAAATATACTATAGATTAATTTAATAACATGACATTAAAGCCAATGTTGCTGCATTTTAAATTTAAAAATGATACTTGTTGAGTGTGAATCTATAGGCTACTTGTGGGAATTAAACCCACATAATCTAAATACAATATTAGACTTGCCTAAAACAATTAACAAGACCTATAGAAGAAAGCATGCATGCTTGCTGTTACAGTTTAGTTATGCATGCTGAACTTGATACAGACCTATTAGCCTGACTAGCCTTATCTGCAAGGCTATGGAAAGTATCATCATGGATCTTATCAACAAAGATATAGGTAATCTCCAAACACTAGATCCTGCCCAGTTTGGATTTGTCAAGGGGAGATCATGCTTGTTAAACCTGGTGGAGTTCTTCAAGACAGTCACAATGGCCCTGGACGAAGGGAAATCTGTGCATACAGCATACCTAAACCTGGCCAAGGTATTTGACACTATTCCTCACTCAGGCATCATTGATAAACTCTTCTAGCTAGACATCAATCCTTATATAGAAAGGTGAGTTGTGAAATGGCATTCTGATAGAACCCATAAAGTCAAAATAGGGTAATCCACCTCCAACAATAGACCTGTTACCAGCGGTGTACCACAGGGATTGGTTCTGGACATCTACTGTTTGGAATCTATTTCTCTGAAGTACAAGCTAAAACTAAGGGACTGTGGCTGACAAAGTTTGCTGATGACTGCAAACTGGGTGCAGTCATAGAATCTCCAAGTGATGTCAACATCCTTCAAGAAGGTCTTATGCAAACAAATGATTGGTGCCAAAGTTATGGCCTCAAACTCAATGCAGAAAAAAATGTATTATCATCCCTTTCAGCAAGAGCAATGTTCCTGCAAACTACCACATCAATGACAATACATTAAGTATGCACTCAGTGGTGAGAAATCTGGGCACTTAGGTTGGCAGTAACCTAGTCTTTGATCACCATGTGTCTAGAGTGGTAAGAATGGCATTCTACATGTCTCATCTCATAACTAAGGGCAGTGCTTTGAGAAAAAGTGAAGTTTTCCCAGGCTGCATCCTACATGAACTCAGGCATGAACTTGCAGCACCATTAGGCACCCTATTCAACCAAATCCCGAGTACCATCTTTGTCCCAGCTGAGTGAAGGACAGACACTGTCATCCCTTTACACAAAGGTGGAGCATCCACTGCTCCAGGAAATTATAGACCCATCAGGCTAACTAGCCTGATCTACAAGGCCATGGAACAGATTATCATGGAACCCATTAACAGGGACATTGGCAACCTCGAAGCACTCGACCTCACACAGTTTGGCTTTGTCAAAGGGAGGCCATGTCTGTTAAATCTAGTTGACTTCCTTGAGACAGTCACCAAAGCCATAGTCGAGGGGGAACACTTGCACACCGCCTACCTTGACCTGGTCAAAGCCTTCAACACTATTCTCCACTCAGGTATAATAAACTCTCTCAACTAGTCATCAATCCATATGTTACCAGATGGGTAGCAAACTGTCTCACTGATAGAAGCCACCTAATCAAAATAGGGGAAGCCACCTCAAGCAGTAGATCTGTAATGAGTGGCTTCCTCCAGGGATCGATCTTGGGGTCTCTGTTATTCAGGATATTCTACTTTGAGGTACAGGCCAAAACTAGTGGGCTATGGCTGATGAAGTTTGCAGATGACTGCAAGCTGGGCCCAATCGTCAATTCCCCAAGTGATGTGGACATCCTCCAAGAGGCTCTCACCCAAACAAATGGCTGGTGCCAGAAACATGGCCTCAAGCTGAATGCCAAAAAATGCATCATCATCCCCTTTGGGTAGAGTGACGTCCAAACATATTATCACATTAAAGGGTGAACGCAATCAGTCCTGAGGGATTTGGGCACCCAGGTTTATAGCAACCTGACTTTTTCCCACCATGTTGCTTCTGTTGTACGGAAAGCTTTCTACATGGCCCACCTCAGAAGTAATGGTATCTCATCCAGGGAAAAAGAGGTCATAACATCCCTGTATTTTTCCCTTATAAGGCCAATTATTGAGTACAATGCCCCCTTCAGCATCTCACAAAGCACATGCAGCAGCTGGGAAGACCCCAGAGGCTCCTCATCAGGAGAATCCAGGGCCTCAAACATCTATCCTACACAGATAGGCTAAAAGCCCTGTCCCTCTACTCAGTTTCATACAGACTCCTCAGAGGTGACGTCTGTCTGGCATACAAAGCAATCATAGACCGTGCCTTGATGGGACTGCTGCATATCTGCAAGTCAAGCTCCACTCGAGTAACCCACATGAGTGACCTCAACCTGGTCTGTGACATCAATAGAACTTGTTGGTGGGACAGATTTGTGTCCCAGAGACTCCCCCATCTGTGGAACAGACTCCCTCTCCATGTCAAGCAGAGTACCTCATTATCCTTTTTTAAGTGCAACCTGGATAACTTAATGGGAAACAAAAAATACCCCCCCTGGGATTCCACCTGTGTCAGTGCTGGACAGGGGCTTTGGGTACTGACTTGTCTAAACATGGGCTAAACTCTTAGCTAGGCTTATAAGGACCTCAGGGCCAATAGCCTGGTAACTTCCTATGATCCTATGATCCTGTGATCTCCTCCATGTACTCTTCACTCATTAGGCCAATAACTGAGCGCAATGCCCCTTTTGGCATGTACCTTTCAAAGCACCTACAGCAATTGGAGAGACCACAAAGGTTCCTCACAAAGAAAATTCAAGGTCTTCAGCAGCTATTCTATGTGGATTGGCTGAAGTCACTGCCACTTTATTCTGTTTCATGCAGACTACTCAGAGACAATCTCTGCCTTGCATACAAGGTGATCTCTGACTCTGCTTTATTGGAAATGCTGTACATCTGCAAGGCAAATGGCACATGGCATACTTGCTCTAAAGACCTAAACCTGATATGTGACATCAATAGAACCTGCTGGAGGGACAGATTTGTCTCCCAGAGGTTACCACACCTTTGGAACAGACTCCCACTTCACATCAAACAGAGCACATCATTGGCCCTCTTCAAACATAATCTGGACGATTGGATGGGTAACCATAAATTCACCCCAGGGGTTCCACCTGTGTCCCTCTTGGACAGGGGCAATAGGTGCTGATCATGGTAACAAGCATAACATTTTATCTAGGTTTGTAAGGGCCCTTGGACCATTAGCCTAGTAACTTCCTATGATTGTATTGTCTATGTAATCACAATATATTTATTACAATCAGAGGTAGTTTTGCTGTAGACATATCCCTTACCTCTTTGAGTCACTCCAGCTTCTCAGCAGGGACCTCCTTGTTCACCAAGATTTCCTCTGCGGCTGTAAGATAGAAAATGAAATAACAGGCATGAAAGCATTATGCATAACAGTCTTGGCTATCTATTACATTCCATATCATCTAAAGTCACTTGATCTGTAAACTTGCACAACTGGGAGTATCAGCAGCTCTAAACTCATCAGCCACTACCTGAGTTGGACCTGCTTGTGCATCTTTAGTCACTGTAGTGGTGCCTACACTGATTCCTAGTGTCTAGTATTCCAGTCACACTAAAGACAGCCTTGGCTAGGTTGAGACCTGGTATAGTCATCCCGCAGCAGCCTACATCTGTAACACTTCACTAGGAGTGCAACAAATATTTTTGATTCCTCCACACCCTACATCTGTGACCTGAGTTTGGCACCATCCTTCCCCATCTCCTGCCATATCTGCAAAGGTCCTCTTACAACAGTTGTAATGGTTTCCTGCCAATATGTGATATCACGTTTTACAACCAGTGCACAAACATACACAACCATGCCAAGCACATTTTCATGATGGTAAGCAAAGAAAAAGACTGTCAAATAAGAGGAAGGGAGTTTATGAAACAGCAATGGTGATATGACATCTGGCATTGATTAATGGCATGTGTGCTGGTATACCTGGTCACACTTTGTCTAATGGCCAACACTGAAATACTTAATGACTTGGCTTTTAAGCCATGACTTTAGAGAGATCAATGGGATGACTTGGCACATATTTTGTGGGGACTTACATGATGTTAAAAGTAATTTGTACAAGTGGGATTCAAACCTATGTAAAAGAGAATGCAGGTGATTATTTCTCATTACCACAGAACACGTTTGTCAACCTTAGTCATTACAGATATAGAGCTTAAATAGTGACTGGTGCTACACTTAAATTAGGCACATATGTATGATATTAAAAGGTTCTGCCTTAAACATTCTCTGGTGTGATGCAGGACTAATCTCTGACAATATACTGGAAATGGATAGACTTGTATGACTTTAATAATACAGTCTGGGGCTATGATACATACCTCACAGTTCATTCTGTTTTACAGTTATACTTGGGTTATGGGATGGGTGTAGATGATTGTCAGTAACCTATCATGTCCATTACAGATATGTAACTGCATTTTTATTACATAATCATCATTGTCATGCTAAACCAGTTACATACATAATACACATGATACCTACAAAAGTATATGTATGTAAGAGTAATGATACCTTTCTGTCAAGCTAGGGTTGTGGATGTGGCAAAGGTTGACATGCATGACTGCCTCTGCCATGTGGCTGCTTCAATGGATCAGATGAATGCCATACAGGAAAGGCATTGTCTGTGATGCAGTGTCTGCTGGGAGCAGAACAGCATCCATGTGGCTGTAGGGAAGCAACATCATCTGGTGTTAGCCGACTTGCCTGTGCCGATCCTGCTCCAGTAGTAGCACACCAGACATGGTAGGCCATGAGGTCGTGGATCTAGGTGCAGTCCTGAGAAGAGTTCATCCATCAGACATTGCTCATGTTCAGGTAGCACCAGCACAAATGAACATGGTCATGGATGTGCCAGTGCAACTCCTGGCAGAACCAGTTCTCATAGTCGGGGGTGACAATGCTGAACTGATACCTCTACCATGCATGGCTCACACCTGTCTGGTATGCCAAGACTTCGTTTTAGCATAGAGCTTGGTTGTGTTCATGCAGACACTCACACATGCATTTCACACAGACTGCCCACACATACAAGCTATGTGAGACATTCGTGAACGTTGCACATCATCTTTTCTCAGTGGCCATTTTACATTACTACATTCCTGCCTGCCTGTGTTTCTTACTGACACACACTCACTACTTTGGTGTCAGCCTTGGCCTCTTACCCCCCCCCCCCCCACCACCACCACACACACACACCCTGTGGAGGTGATGATAAGTGTGCCATCACCTTGTTTCTATCATTTTGATTCAGGGTTACATATGTCTGATGCACAGGGTGGAAAGCTAAATGAGTGGTTAGGATATCTACTGGTGATGTCATCTGGAATTTTTTTCTGCGTTATTACAGCATTTTAGTTTTGTGGTTCCCACCTTGAAATAGTTGATATGGTATTCATGTTTATTGTTCCACTTGTGAGAATGTCCCTACTTATCCTTGACTTTGGACTGCTTTTTTATACTGGGTATTTAGATACATGAGGCATGTTAGTTCTTAAACTGCGTAAATATATGTATTACAAAAGTCAGTCATGTCACATATTGATGTCATTGCTGGACAACTCACACACATTCTACAGTATGCAGATATCTACCATTCATTCATGTTTTTACACATTTTCTTTTCTTTTACAGGTTCCACACTTAATTTGATAGTCCTGCAGTTACAGCTGTTGTTTTTTGGGGCTGACTCTGTCTGATGGTAGTAGTACACAGCAATTATATGGGTAAGTAAAGGTTGTGAGCATTGCCTGGCACCAGTTTTACTCTACATATGTGCATACAATGAAAGGTGTACCCCTTAGGTGGTGAGCAGGCTCACTAGCCATTTCCTCTAGGCCAGGGTCTGCATCTGTATTTGGTGACCTTGCCAGTGGTGCTTGAACATTTGCTCCTAGCCCTTGGTGTTCCTGCTGCAGCTGTTTTCACAGGATGATATTGTGTAGGATAGAACTGACTGTGATAGTTTCAGCACAAGTACTGGGATGATTTTGCAGAGTCCCCCAACATATTTAGGCACCAAAATCCTGACATCAACAGCCCAAATACATGCTCTATGATATTTCTTGTTTGCGCATAGGCCTCATTATAGCATTCATCTGTGGGTGTGTGTGCATTTATGATTGGAATCATCAGTCATGGTTCAAGTGCATACCCTGCAGCCCCCAGTAAATGGCCTTGAGGGACATCTCCCCTGGAAAACTTCTGGTAGAGCTGTGAGGTGTGCCAAATATAGGAGTTGTGGTAAATGTTGGGATTGCCAGCACACACATTCAAGATGATTCCCCTAGCATTACACATTACCTGGCAGCTAATGGAGTGGAACCCCTTTCTGTTGATGTAAATCCTTCCCTTTTCCCCAGGTGGTGCTTTGATCTCAATTTGCATGGGTTTATGGGACCCAAGACTTCACGAAAGTGTGCTAAGGCATAAAACTCCTGCATACTTCTAGCTCTGTCTTTGGTGGTGGGAGGGAAATATATGTAGTCACTGACATGCTGTAGCATAGCATTCAGGAATTGATGGAGGATCCTGGATTCTGATGCCTGTGACACCCCCAGCATGTTGTTTCTTGTTGGTCTCTGAAAGGTATCTGTAGCTAATATTCTAAGTGCTACACATATCTTGGTCACCACAGTTATTAGTGCCCCTCAGTTTGTCCTTGCTCTTAGATAAGGATGGCAGAGCTTGCAGAGTTCCTGGAGTGTGTCTCTGTCCATCCTGTAGTGCTTTACTATTTCCACCTCATGCAGACCATGAAAAGTTAAATGGGGTCTAAACACTCTTCTCCTCCTTGCCTGATGTCTATCAGCAGCAGCAGAGACTTGAGCCGGATTTACATACACATGCAGAAAAGCAACAGCAGCCCCTAACATTATTTCCCTCCAGTGTGGTTTCTGTTTCTGTAATCTAATAGATTTTGGAGTACAAAGCAAAAGGCTACACTAGGTGTACAGAATTGCTGTATAGCTTGTTGAATAGCTCCTCCGTCTTAGATTGGTTGATTAGCATACAATTCAGCTGCTTATGCAGTAATTAGCATGTCATGATGTTTACCACATAGTGTAAAACCACTAACTGAATACAAATTGGGGCACATAGTTTCAGTGAACCATGTAGGGTTTATTGAATCTTGCCTCTTGTGAATTGCATGATGAAATTATCATAAGCACTTGTAGCTGAAATAGCATCTAGGGCAGATAGATGACAGCTAATAAATAAGTTAGTATAAATTATTCATGAACTCTTTCATGAAAAAAAAACACTGACCTTGATCGTGGTCTGACTAGCTCTTGTCGGTGATGCAAATGTATTTGAGAAGAAGAGCCTTACTCCAGGAGGTACACTGTGAATCCACTGGCATTAATGGTGCTGCCATTACCATGCCATGTAGGGGAGTGAGAACTAGTGCTTTTGGTACATGTTAGAGGAAGGCACACTGCCAAAGTTGCAGAAGTCCTGATCCACAGTTGTATGCACAGTTATTATGCACATTTTGACCAGAGTTTGAGACATTTAAGCAATTTTACATATTATATTTCCACTTGTTTTCCAAACGTTTTATGCAGAATACAAACAAGCAAATTAAAAAAATATATAGGTTCATAGATGTTTACTAGGCTAATAACCACAAGGGCCTTTTTAAACCTAGCCATGCATCCCAAATCTCTCTGACAAGTTCTGATACCCTTGATAAGTGTAAGCATGGGCCTGGGAGATGAACCATTTGCAGGTTACCTGTTTGCATCAGAGACATAGGTGCCAAACCAAGGATGAATTTCCGTTTCCCATCCAATTGTCCAAGTTGCACTTGAATTGAATTAGGGAGGAACTCTGTTTCACATGGAAGGGGAGCCTATTCCATAGATGGGATAGTCTCTGGGATACATAATTATCTCTCCAGCAGGTCCTATTTATATCACAGGCAAGGTTCAATTCTTTAGAACAAGTAATTCTGGTACTGTTTGTTTTGTGGATATGCAGGTGGTCCATCAGAGTGGAGTCTAACAATGCCCTGTATGCCAGGCATAGATCTCCCCTCAAAAGCCTGTAGGAGTCAGAATACAGGGATAGGGCCTTGAGGTGGTCTGCATAGAACATATTACTTATGCCCTGTATTCTTTAAGTGAGGAACCTCTGTGGAAGTTCTAGTTGTTGGATATGCCTGGTTAGGTATAGTGGATATAAAAAGTGTATAAAAAAAACATGAGACCACAATAAATGATTTCAAAACTTTTCCCACCATTCAATTTTGCAGTTCATTCTATGTGGGGAAGACTGAGCGCACCTTAAGGCAGAAGGTATACAAACACATGTACAACATCAACAGGAAGAAGGATACAAATGCCCTATTAACTCTACAACAGAAGGAGGAAACTGATGAGAAATAAGGTGAAGTCCCAAGACTGGAAAAACTCCCGTATCAGCCTCAACAAAAAGTTGAGATCCCTCATCAAATCCTCTAAAGCTAGCTATGAAAACAGAATTGCAGCAGATAGCAAATACAACCACAATGCCTTATGTAGTTATGTAAAGAATCTCCATGGCAATACCCAGATTTTCTCTGAGCGACTGCACAATGGTACCTCCTATACCAAGCCAACAGATATTACCAATATACTGGCCAACAGATTCAGTGCTAACTTTACCCCTCCCCACCAAGGACCAGTCACAATACCAGTAGATTGCCAGGCACCCAGTATTACTGCTGCACAGGTTAAAACAACACTGTCCAAGGCCAAGAATACAGCTTTCATGGGAAATGACAATATCCCTGGTTGTGTTCTACATGAACTACAGAGTAAACTGGCACCTCACCTGTTTGCCCTGTTCAATCACAGCCTCACCTCTGGCTTTGTCCCTACTGAATGGCGCACTGCTACAGTCATCCCTCTTGACAAAGGAGGAGTGACTACACACCCTGGGAACTATCACCCCATTAGCCCTATGAGTCTGATATGCAAAGCTATGGAACGCATCATCATAGACCTTATAAACAAGGATATAGGGAATCTCCAAACTCTGGATCCCACACAGTTTGATTTTGTAAAGGTAGATCATGCCTGCTCAACTTGGTCAACTTCTTTGATTCAGTTACTAGAGCTGTGGATGAATGGCTGTGGTGGTGCAGCGGTTAGCATTGTCGCCTCACAGCAAGAGGTTCTCCCATTTGATTCTCAGCTGGAAGGTATTCTATGTGGAGTCTACATGTCCTCCCCATGGTAGTATGACGTTTAAAGACATGCAGGTAGGTGCGTGCATGAATGGGTGCACCTTCTTTGAAGGTTGGGCATCGGGCTGGCAACTCGGCACCGTAAAATCCACTGCCAATCATTAGCAGTCCAGAGTTCCAGTGGGGCGATCCGTAACCAGGAAAAGCTGAAAGAAGACCAGAGCTGTGGATGAAGGCAAGGTGGTTTATACAGCCTACCTTGATCTGACCAAGGCCCTTGATACCATCCCCACTCAGGAATCATAGAAAAGCTCACTAAGCTAGGCATCAACCCCTATATCACTAGGTGGGTTGCAAACTGGCTCGCAAGTAGAACCCGCAGTGTGAAAGTAGCTGACCCCAAGTCAGACTGCCAACCAGTCATGAGTGGAGTCCTACAGGGTTCAGTCCTGGGTCCTCTCCTGTTTGGTATCTACTTCTCTGAAGTCCAGGCCAACATGAAGGGACTCTGGCTGACAAATTTCACAGACAATTGTAAGTTGGGAGCTATTATTAACTCCCCAGTGATGTTGACATCCTACAGAAAGGCCTCACTGAGACCAACGACTGGTGTCAGAACCATGGCCTTAGGCTCAATGCCAAAAAATGTGTCTTCGTCCTCTTTGGGAAAAACCTGATTCCCATGATTTACCACATCGATGGTAGTCCACTGAACACAGAAGGCGTTACCAGAGATCTGGGAACACAGGTTGACAGCAACCTCTCTTTTGACCACCACATTGCCACTGTGGTCAGAAAGTCCTTCTATGTATCACATCTCATTACTAAGGGTTTTGCATCCTGGAAGAAAGAGGTCATTGTCTCCTTCTACTCTTCCCTCATTAGGCCAGTCATTGAGTGCAATGCCCCATTTGGCATGCACCTCACTAAACACCTGCAACAACTGGAGAGGCCGCAAAAGTACCTCAAAAAGAGGATCCTAGGCCTTAAACATTTGTCCTATATGGACAGACTAAAAAAAACTCCAACTATTCTCTGTCTCATATTGCCTACTTAGAGGCAATCTCTGCTTGACTTACAAAGCCATGTCTGACCCAGCTCTGTTAGAAATGCTACATCTAAAGACATCTCAATCCCTATACATCACACGCTTCAGAGACCTCAACCTCGTTACCGCAATCAGCAAACCATGCTGGAGGGACAGGTTCATAATCCAGAGACTGCCCATGCTATGGAACAGACTTCCCATACATGTCAAGCAGAGCACCTCACTGGCCCTCTTCAAGAGAAATCTTGATAAGTGGATGGGAAATAGACAATTCACCCCAGGGATCACTCCAGTGGCTTTACTCGACAGAGGCACTGGGAACTAAGGTCGGGTGGTACGATGCTGTGTAATCCTATGGGCTAGGCTTGTAAAGGCTCCAGGGACATAGCCTAGAACACACCTATGAAACTATGAACCTATTTAGGCACTGTTTAAAATGCCCCAGGCCAATTTTAAGTTTTGGATTATAGAGAAAGTAATGCAGCAAGAAAGGGGAGGTGACTGGAAGTCCAGGTTGGAATTTAGAGAACTTATATGGCAACTTCAGCTAGACGCTTGTGTTTCAGCTGGACTAAATGATCACATCTCACTAACCCCAGCATTAAAACTGAGAGCAAGTAATTATTAAAAATTATTAAAACAGTATTAGAAATAGGAGGAAATTAGTGTATTTGCACTTGGTTTGGTTAAACATATATAATTTTAAAGTGTTTTATTCAACTATGTTTTAAACATATAAATATTTGTGTAAATAATATGTGTTTACATATATATATATCTTCTTCTTCTTTCGGCTTTTCCCGGTTAGGGGTCGCCACAGCGGATCACCTTGTCCGCACATTGAATGGCAGTGGAGTTTTTTTATGGTGTCGAGTTGCCAGCCCGGCGCTCAACCTTCCACAGAAGGCACACTCACACACACACCTAGGGCCAATTTAGAGTGTCCAATCCACCTGCAGCATGTCTTTGGGATGTGGGAGGAAACCGGAGCACCCGGAGGAAACCCACGCGACCACAGGGAGGACATGCAGACTCCGCACAGAAGGCACCCCAGCCAAGGATCGAACCAGAGAACCTCTTGCTGTGAGGCAGCAATGCTAACCGGTGCCGCCCGTATATATATATATATATATATATATATATATATATATATATATATATATAACTTGCTGTTTTTTTCCTTGGGAATCCTTTATTGGCGCTGGAATTGCTACTGAAGTGTTTTTGGATTATAAGTTTTATCTTTGTCAAAAGCAGTGAAGATGAAATCTAGTGCAGTGCAAGGGTCTACAGAAATGTTAAAAGTGGGACAGAAAATATGTTGGACATTTGCTGACACTTTGTTAAACAGAATATATGTTACATTTTATCTAAGTAGTTTTTCAAGGATTTTTACTTAACAGAAGTACTTTTCCATTGAGACGCTAGTGGTCAGGTGTACACAGTCTGGGTATGGGAATGGGGTGATTACTGCTGTTTTTGTCCTTGAGGTATAAGCTCTGTTTGTAATGAAAAACTGTGAATAAAGCATAGGCTTGACTATGCATGATGCAGATCTTTTATAAATTTTGGGTGTAGAGTATTGTTGCCAGTCTGTTGGGATTTAGACAGTCCACTCTATTGAGACTGAGTTTGAAGTTATAGCTATAAAGTGAAAGCTATTCAGAAATGGTCTATAATCAGGTAGTTTGAGGTTAAGACTATACAGACTTTTAGTATTAGTGAGAGGGAGTGGATGAATAGTTATGAGTTGAACTAGGTTTTATTTTAGCTCTTTAGCAGTTAGCCTGGACATGTGTTGGCTTGAATAGCTGAGTTTTTTTACAAGTAGATTTTTGTTGTTATTCCGAAAGACTTTGGGCTGCTTTGAAAAGATCATTTGCGATTTTTTTTAAGAAATCAGACAGAATGGTTGTAACAACAGTGAGCAATGATATTCAGTAAAAAAAGGACATTAAAGTACGTTCACAAATGCTAGAATACATTGCAGTATTGTACTGAGAATAACAGACACCATTGGGAAAGAAAATAACTGCTGAACAGAAAGAAGAACACACCTGGGGTATATAATAGTGGTACAAAATGGGCTAGAGATAAGATATACGAGTACTAATAAGTGTTTCAGGGTAACTGGTACTCAGCCACTACATGATGATGGGGTTGAATGTATGATGGGTGAGACTTATGTTACTGCTTCTTAAAAGGTATGAGTTATAGATGGCTGGAATGTCTATAGTGTCTCGTGAACATTGAAGTCACCACATATAACAAAGTGATAGAACAATAATGGGTAGAAAATTGGATAGAACTGAGCCAGTTGTCACATGAGGAGACATGTTTATTGTAGAGATGTGAAGTATTGAGTGATTTCCAGTGTTGTATATGCTTATTAGCCAGTTTGGATCACGGGAAGTGAGGTTGGGTGAGATTGTGTTTAAGTGGAAGGGAATCATGTTTTTGTGAGTATAAAGACTTTCTCCACCAAGTCTACATCCTGGTCTTTTGCTCTGGAAACCATTATAAAAGATGTTATTATGATTAACTGATGGTACACAACCATACCTCTCAACCTCTTAAAGCAAAAAATCTGGACAAAGCCTAAAATGATGGGGGGGTGGCAAATAGGGACAGATTTTAAATATTGCTCTTACAAACTTAGAAGGTTGATAGACTAATAGATTCTGCATTAGCATGAATTTTCTGAAGGATGTGGAGTGTTAAACTCAAATGTTTGTCATTATTTAATTATTTCAGTCCTCAGCTATTTGCCAGAAAAGTATAGATTTTAGGAGGAACACACCAAAAATATGAGGCAAAAATCTGGACATTCTGCAAAAATCTGTACAGTTGAGAGGTAAACACAACAATTTTAACCAGGAATAAATTATGCCTAGTAAGAATGAGACATTGGAATGTTTCTAGTATTCTAGAAATTTGACTTTATTTTCTGTACTATCTACAATGAGGGAGGATAGTTGTAATCCTATATTCGCTGGGAATAATGTATAACATGGGCTTAGATTTAGGTGGATGTCACCTGCTTACAGGATTACTGATGTTAGCAGGAGGATGTTTTTTGCTTGTGAGTAGGAAGTAATAGGCTGTGAGTCAAGAATAGTTTTTTCCTGGTGTGTATTTGTTTTCATGTGATGTATTTATTCATTTGGTATCCTTGGTAACAGACTGATCACTATGAACTTATTTCAGTGACATTTCTTAAGAGAAGCAAGGTTTTGGACACATGCAGATTAGTAATTAAAACACTTGAAGCAGTGAAATGCAACATAATCAGAGGTACAGTTATATGTTGTAAATATCAGTGGTAGGGCGGCCACGGTGGTGCAGTGGTTAGCATTGCAGCCTCCCAGCAAGAGGTTCTCTGGTTCAATCCTCAGCTGGGATGCGTTCCGTGCGGATTCTGCATGTCCTCCCTGTGGTCGCATGGGTTTTCTCTGGGTGCTCAGGTTTCCTCCCACATCCCAAAGCATGCTGTAGGTAGATTGAACACTCTAGGTTGGCCCTAGGTGTGAGTGCATGCATATGTGTGCCTTCTGTGGAAGGTTGGGTGCCAGGCTGGCAACTTAACACTGTAAAACTGCACTGCCAATCATGAGCGGACAGGTGATCCACTGTTGTGACCCCTAACCGGGAAAAGCCGAAAACAGAAGATCAGTGACAGTTGAAGGTGAGACACTTGTAGCAGAGGTTTGGGGAGAAGCAAGAAGAGGAGGCTCTTTATTTGTGATAAGCTGATAGTTTATTTCTCAATGTAAAAATAGTTTCACTGTCTCTGATGTTTGTGGAAGACCATGTCACATTTCTGGACAAAAAAAAAATGAAAAATGCAGAATCTGACAAGGCAAAGGATTTAATAGTTGCTCAGAATAGGTACCATAACTAGAATGTGATCTGAGGAAGTGGTTGGTAAATTTGGAATGAAATTTGTGAGAAGGATGTGGATAGGTATTATATTTAAATATTTTAACTGTAATGGTGAGGAGGAGAAGATCAATAATGTGTTTCTGTTTTTAGTTTTCTACCAGGCGCCAGCTTAAGAGACTAAACCACGTTGCTGCTTTCATCTGGGGAAAATGAAGGATAACTCTTTAGATTTGGTTGGAAAGGAAATTTATAATCTACAGTGCTTGAAGAATGCATTTACCTTTGAATGATTTGGCCTGAGCCACTCGGTGGTGTGATTACTGGCAATATATGATTGTCACTGTTGAAGTCACACCCTGACCCCATGTGCAAAAATGGAAAAAAACAGGTTGTGGATGGATGGATGGATGGATGGATGCATGCATGCATGCATGTATTTTGGCCTGATGGGAAAAGAAACTTAGGCATTTGTATCATCCAGAAAGAGTCTAACTTATTTTAAGTTTATGGTGACGGTTGTGATTGGGCATTGATAGTATTGGCTCAAGAATAATTCCAAAATACTTAAAACCGGACATCAGTTCTATACAGCTGTCATTATGTAAGAGAACAGAATGAGATAACTGGATGATTCAAGACCAGAATGTGTATTGAAGAGTATACATTTGTTTTATGCCAATTTAGAATGAGTTGCTTACTATCCAGCCAAGTTAGGACATTTTGATGGTTCATTGACAATTTATGTTTTCTCATATTGAAGGAAATAGATGATCTGAAGATAATTAGATTGTCTGCACAGCAAATAATTTTGGGGAGGTAGATGTCTGAGGAGGCAGAACTAATGAAAAGGATGAAATGCAGTGAGAACATTGAAATGAAAGGGAATATTTGTAGGAAAAGTGGACCTGAGTTTGGGTGAATTTCTGATTAGCCATCCATTGGTCCAAGTTGCACTTAAAAAGGCATAGGGAGGAACCCTACTTCACATGGATGGGGAGCCCAGAGAATGAGAACCCTCTAAGAAACATATCTGTCTCTCCAACACGTCCTATTTTTGTTGCAAGCAAAATTTAATTGTTTTAATCTAGTAATTCTGATATCATTTGTTTTGTAGATTTGCAAAAGATTCATCAAAACAGGGTCCAGGGATGTCTTGTATGCCAGGTAAAGATCACCTCTCAGAAGTATGTATGATACCGAATAAAGAAACAGGGCTTTGCTTTGATCAGTGTAGGACATTGTGTTTACTCCAAGTATTCTTTTTGTAAGGAACGTCTGTGGATGTTTCAGTTGTCTCATGTGTCTGGTCAGGTACATACAGAAGGGGACATTAAAGGGTTTATTTTCTCCAAGCCCTTTCAGTTTCAAATTCCACGATGGCAATGGACCCCATTCCTAAGTCAAAGTATGATTAACGTTCATGAAATTAGTATGGTTTCAATCTTTGATGTTAGTTAAAAGTGCTCTTTGCAGCAACTGCGATTTGCCCAGAATTGATTCCTTCTGCATTTCATATGGAGTTACATGTATCAGTAGCATATCTAAATAAGACTTTAGATTCTTTTTTATGAGACCCATTGCTCCTACTACTATTGGAACTGTGTGGGTATCCTTCTTTCACTTTGGTGCATATCCTGGTATATTATAGCAATAACCCACGCCTGGGTGTGCTATAATGTGTAATGCTGGATTTACCCACGGTTGGTGTGGTTTGTTCACAAGGGCGAAGCCCGAGTGGCCAAACAAAGCCAACCATGGTTAATTCCAGCATTACCCACACCCAGAAGTGGGTTATTACTATTATACAATGACATTATTTAAGAAAAAAAATAATTACTTTTCTTAAATAATGGCCCTTCCATAGCTGTCTGGTATTCTGCGGCAGTTCTGATGTACTGCGCATGCGCATGCCTATGCAGTACATCAGAGCTGTGGGCAAAAGCAACGGAGAAAGCAACATCTCCGTTGCTTTTTAAAAACTGTTTCGCTATGTTAATTGAGTTTAACATAGCGAGACAGCTTTAAAAAAAGCAACAGAGAAGATCCGTTGCTTTTTTAAAGCTGTCTGGCTATGTTAAACCCATTTAACATAGCGAGGCAGTTTTGCAAAAAGCAACAGAGAAAGCAAGATCTTCGTTGCTTTTTAAAAACTGTTTTGCTATGTTAAATGAGTTTAACATAGCGAGACAGCTTTAAAAAAAGCAACGGAGAATCTCTGTTGCTGTTTTAAAGCTGTCTCGCTATGTTAAACTCATTTAACATAGCGAGACAGTGTGAAGGAATGGAGATCTTGCGTTCTCCGTTGCTGTAAAAAAAGAGTTATAGTAATGGAAAAAGTCCGGGCGACTGGACCTTTTTCCTTTACTATAACTCTGATTTACAATGTGCATGCTAACCAATCAGTGTGCACGTTTTTAATATTTAACGGGGGGGTCGTTGTATAATATAACTTTTTGTCTCTCTGTACATAAGAAATTGTAATCATTTGGTGCAGCAATTTCAATTATCAATACAACTTTTGTCTTCATTTCATGGACTACTATATCTGGATTTCTTGTATCTGTTTTTTAAACTGCTGGTGATAGGTGATTCTGTGTGACACAAACTTCATTATTGCCTATAATACTTTTTGTCTCATGTTTTCAATGCTTCTCATCTACTTCAGTATTGTAATGTTTGTATAATCCCCAGTGCAATGGTCTTTACACATTATTATGCCTTTCAGTATACAGGCCCACTGCCACTAGTGTATCATACCCAGCAACAAGATGTGTAGCTGTTTCCAATTCTGTTTTACAAACCTGCATTTGCCTCTATTTCCAATAGGTTCAATGGACTTTGTAAACCAACATGTACATAGTCCACTGTCCTGGCCTGCCAGTATTGACTTTTCATCTTTTGGTTTAAATTCACCTCTCCTTAACCAAGATGCTTATCAACATGAGGTTGTTGCAGGAGTTTTCTGTACTTGCAACTATATTCATGCCTTTTCCACATTTCTTGCCTTCTCATCTATCTTTCACCTTATATTCTTTCTTTTGTTTTTTGGCACATTTGGTTGCTGCCTGATTTTTGTCTACTTCTGGTTTGATTTCCATTCCTGCTTGACACTGAAATGCTTCTGCTAAACTAACCAGGGAAGACATCTTATATTTGTTCTCCTATGATTGCAGATCTGAACATGTAATCAATTTCAAGGAGGCCCATACCTTCTTCAGAACAGGGAATATATAATCTTGGCATACACTGATTTTTATAAATCATTTGATAAGTGTGAAGCATTTTTCTTGTTTTCATGTCAAACTGATCCAATGCATTTTGGGGCCAGTCAGTCACCCTAAAACTGTAAGTTAGAACAGGAAGAGTAAATTGATTTATACCTTGGGCTTTCTTCCTAGATGTCAGGCCTGTTTTTTGTAGTTATTTAAGCCTTCAGAAATACTTCTTACTACGTTTTATTCACATTTGCTCATGTTTTATTGTCGACCCCTTATCAATTCCCAAATATTTGTGCACTGCCTCTCACTCAAGTTCCTTTATATCATATTCCTGTCCCAGGCTGATATTTTCTTTGTGCTGTAGTTTTCCTGCTTTAAAGGTTGCTTTTGCACATTTATCAAGACCAAATGACATTCTTATATAATCTGAGAAAGTTTTGATCACTTGGAGCTGAGCTTTCAGTTCCTCATCTAATGAACTAAACAGTTTTAAATCATCCACAAAAAGAAGATGAGATGTCTTTACAATTTGTTGTATTCTTGCAGCCAAATTGCAACCATAACCTAATATATTAAGTAGATAGCTTAATAGGTTAAGGGCATGACAAAAGAGCAGTGGTAACAAATAGTCACCATAGAATATCCCCCTTTGAATTTTTATCCTTTGGATAATAATTTGTCCTTTATCATGGCTTACCGGCAAAGTGGTTTGCCACTGTTTCATGGCCACTGTAATGCAATTGATCTGTAATGTATACGTCTGTAAGCAATCCTTTATCCATGAATGTGGGATGCTGTCAAATGCTTTTTTGTAATCTATCCATATCATGAAGAGATTCTTCCCCCTTTTTATAATTCTCCATTATGACTTTATTTAACAACAAATGTTACTTTGTTTGATATGACTTTCTTTTATTACCCTTTTCTTCTTTTACCATGATTAAGTTTTCTTCTAAATGACTATAAACGGTGCTGGCATCAATTCCAGTATATAGTTTATACACATGTTATTGGTCTGTAGTTTTTAGGTAACTTGTAGGTTCACTCTTAAAGAGGAGTATTGTTTTTCCTGTTGTTAGCCAGGTTGGTGTCTGTTTGAGATGCACATATAAATAGGTCTTACTCGTGGCTAAATGTTCGTGTAAAGATGTTTATACTTTTAGCCAGAAGTTAGGCACTGCATCTGTGACTGGAGTTTTTCAGTTAGGAGCTTTTTTTAATTTTGTTTCAATTTCTCAGGCTGTTACTTCATCCCATTTCATATCCTCTGCGTTTGAACTTCTTACTGTTTCTTTTACTTCTTCTATCCATTCAGCATCTCTGTTATGTTCCACCGGGTCTTCATAGATATTTCTCCAAAGAATGTCTATTTCTTTTTTGGTGGTATTTCTATTCCTTTTGCCTTGTTTCACAATTCTCTATAAAATGTTTTTGAGTCATTAATGAATTGCTTATTTTGTACTTTTCTTTTATATTTATCTGTATATCTTCCTTTACTCCCCTTGCTGGTATATTTAATTTATTATTTGCTACAGTGTATGACAAATCCTGGACTGTTTATCACATCTATCTTTCTAAGTATTTTTGTTGATCTGTTACCTCTTCTGTACTCTTCTAACAGTGACACTTCTTTTTTTAATTGCTTATAGTTTTCTCGGTACTTACGTATTATCGCAACCAGATTCCAAACCGAGGTATATTTCTAGCTTATTGGTTGTGCACTTCATTGCAGTTCCCAAAAGGGTTGAAGAACTGAAAATTTGGGGCTCCTCACAGACAGAGAGAAAGAAGAGGACAGAAAAAAAAATCCTGACATGGGGCATGACTTAATGTTCACAGTGCCGGGACAGCTTTCTGAAAGCCGTTACTGAATTTGAAGGGAAACTCAGAACCTGAAGAGTCTTTTCAGAAAGGGAGGTGATCTTGGCCACTTTTAATTCTGAGTAGGGGCTGAGGGCATTATTTCTGTCCCTGTAGGAATGGTTTACACATTGCAAGACTGTTGTTCTTCAAAGCAGAATAGGTAAAAATAAGTAGTGGTCATGCTAACAACAGGGACTGAGCTAAACGGGAGAATGAGGACTGCTAAAAGGCCTCACCCTGATGAAGCTGACTGTCCCTTTGTGAATTACACAGTAATGTTGTTCACTAAACTATTTAAAACCAGGCCAGCAGTTATATTGAAGTAGGAAAAAAAAAGCTACATGAAATGCACGTTTATGTCACATACCTTCAAACGTGCTGAGGACTGACACAAACACAGCATTTATTAATGTCCAGCCATATGAAATAGCATGGACTTCATAAAACTCAATGGTTTCAGTCTTTTTAAAATCACGATACATTTGGCCCCCAATCTCACAGACAGGTATTTACTTAACGTAACAACCCCTGCACAGACACAATGACTCCTTACTCCATAATATGAAGAATAATGACACGTCTGGAATCTGGTTGATATAATACGTAAGTACCATTTTCTCTATCTTATACTTCCATGATAGCATTTGATTTTTCCCCCTCCTTTCCCTTATCACCCTAAGTTTTGTGGTAAGACTTTATGTGTTATTAATTTAACTGCTCAGTAATATATCATATTTTGTTCTGTTGTATGACATGAATTTCTGTGAACAGTCTTGATTATTGTGTTAATAAGTTTTACCAAACTTCTAACATTTTGGGTCTTAATGACTTTCTGTAATCTATTTCTTTCATTGATCTTAATATATCTATTCATCTCTATTAAATCAAGCAGCTCTTCCCATAGATCATTTTCTTTTAAACTACAGAAAGTTCCGGAACATCTTCCTGTGACATATTCTCTTCAGCTTCATCCTGTGTCATCCTTTGCTTCATAAGGGAACTCACTGGCCTGTCATTCCACAACATTGACTATGTCAGAGTTGCCACCGTTTCTTTCTCCTTCCCTTGTTGGCATCTACAACTGAACTTCTGTACTGATTTCCTACTGAAGGCTCCAAAGTATTTTCATATGGCAACTAATCAGATGTTTACTGTTCTACTGGTTTCTCCTTAACTCATTCCCCTCCAATGGAGCTCTGGATATTTGCACTGTAACTTCCAAGCTAAGCTTTTTGATAGAATTAAATTATGTCCTCAGATTTCAAACAAATGTTCATATCTCTGGAACCATAGGAGTTATTAAATAAGTGTAAATGGCAAACTCTTCATCACAAACTATTTCTATAATGGCAGCATTCTTTAGGTTCTAGGTCTTAAAATGGATTTTATAATTCACAGTAAACACAGTAACTATTAAGTTTATAATATTTGTAAACAACTTAAAAAGCATTTCAGCAACCACTCAAGTCAGATACATGTTATCAGCAACATTTTGTTCACCCAGATGAAAGCTTTCATATGAGGCTAATCAGTTCTGTCTGAACTACTAGGTTGCTGAGATATTTAGAAAAATGTGACATTTATGATAATATAAATAATTATTATATGAACGACAATTAACTTATCTTTACCTGCACTAAACAGAGGTCAAATATCAATACAATTGTGTTTGCCATTGTATAAGCTTTAATAAGGAATCTGTTAATACTTTGTATGTAACATGGTTTTGGAAATATTCATGCAAATATGAATAAGAAATATTTGACCCCTAGAGGTGTCAGTTGGATGTAACTGCAGAAACACCTGGAGGCATCACCTGGCTGTAATGAGTTAATTTGGAGACTCATTGTTCTATCATGTTTTGATGTTACCAGAGTTGGCTTTTCTACACTAAATCCTTCATTTTGCAGGTAATCCATAACTTCGGTTTCTTGTCTTTAACTTCTTCATTACTAATTATCTGTTCTACTTTCCCCTTTGTTTTCTAATTTTTTGTATTGCAAAATTTTCCATATCTGGATGCCTTTGCCTATATTTCCCTTCAAATATCTTTGGTGCTGCTTTTTTGTATTGATTAGATTTGCTTTCTCCTTTGCATAAATATTGCACCATATTAAATCTCTTTTTCTTTCCCATGTCCAGATTTCTTCTTCAGATGTCCCCTTTTCCACCTGATTCTCCATACTTTGGAGACTCATTGTTCCATCATGGTGTGACATAACCTGTATTAGACTTTCTACGCTAAACATTTCACTTCACAGGTATTCCTTAACTTTAGCTTCTATTTGTTTAACTTCTAATTTAATAATCTTCTGTTCTGTGTTCCCCTTTGTGATCTTATTTTATGTATTGTGAAATGTTCCATATCTGGGTGCCTCTGCCTGTATTTCTCTTCAAATATCTTTGGAGCTGCTTTTTTGTATTGATTAGTTTGCCTTTCTCCATTGCTTAAATATTGCACACTAGCATATCTGTCTTTCTTTTTCATGTCCATGTTTCTTTTTTTATACCCTTAAAAATCTCTAGATTTGATCTTTATATTTTTGCACTTAGTTGCTTCTTTTTCCATATGGCCCAAGGTTTCTTGGTCTATATAATTTTTTTCACAAATATGTTGTATTAATGAATGCACATTTGCAGTTGAAGCTTTTGACAGTATTTCTTGTGAAAGTATTTTTCTTTACTCTAATTTCTCTCTTAATCTTTTTGTATATCTTCTCTCCAGAAATTCCGAGTTCCTTGCATAATAGTAACAATACATGATTTCTTTCTTATCCTCAATAATCCACTCTTAACATCTTTGTAACAGTTTTTGGCTTGTTAGTTTTTGTTTTCTATGGACTACTATTTCATTCTACAACAGGGGAGCCATCCTCCCCCTGAGACTGGTCTAGCTCTGTTGTAGGAATGCTTGCGTGTCTTGAGGATTCTACATTGTCATTTTTTCCATTCCTGGCACCAGTGCACCTACCAGGATTGGAAACGTTTTATCCTGGGACTTGTGCACCCAGCTGTCTTTTTTGTTTTTTAACCTACTTCCATTCATGATTAATGCTATAAAAATCCAATTGGCATATCAGTGTATCTTGGTGAGATTTGGTAATACTACTCTCACTTCCTTGCTGATTTTATCATCTCTTCATTTGGACCTGTTCTGGTGTCATGTTTATGTTGTAAGCAAAATGTAGGTCTTTTAGTCTAGTAGTTCTGATGCCATTTGTTTTATGGATGTGCAAAAAGGTTCTTCAAAACAGGGACCAGGGATGTTTTGTATGTCAGTCAAATATTACCTCTCAGAATTCCATTTAATATTAAGTAAAAAGACAGGGATTTGCAGCAATCAGCAAAGGACATTGTGTTTATACCATGTATTGTTTTTGTAAGGAGCTGTTGTGGATGTTCCAGTTGCTACATTTGTTTGGTCAGGTATATACCAAAGGGGGCATTATACTCTATGATGGGTCTGATGACAGCAGAGTACAGTAGTATGATGACCTCTCTGGACTTAGATGCCATGCCCTTGCTTATACATTCAGCAACACAGAAGGATTTTCTTACTACCTTGAGCACATTCTGGTCGAAGGCTAGGTTACTATCTACATGAGTTTCCATATCAATGACTAGTGAATAAACTTTTAAGGGTATTTTATTGATGACATGATACTATAGCCATATGTGTTGCACAAAAACTGACCTTATACCCAGCTGAGGACTCTTTGAAGGGGGATTCAGTAGAATTAACCCTGTGACACTAATAGTGTTTTGCTGGTGCAATCTAGTAGTTCTACTGTGCTAACAAGCAATTCAGCACATGCAAAAGTCACACTCATCAAAACCTCATTGGCAACTGATTTGCGTGTCTCTGAACTGAACACTTAATCAGGCAGCTGCATTGTGTTTCGTTTACCAACCATACTTCTCAAGTATCCAGAATTTTATAGAATGTCCAGATTTTTGCCTCATATTTTTGATCTGTTCTTAAAAAAAATTGTGTTTTTCTGGCAAATCATTTTGAACTGCAGTCACTCTAGCAACTTCCTAAGTTTATAAGAACAATATGCAAAATCTGTCCTTGATTTTGGCCCTTTGTCCTTCCATTATGTTTGCTTTGTCCAGAATTCATACTATTTATTTATTTATTGACATTTGTTTATGCTGAGAGTCTGAGTGGCCAAAGGTACCCATCTTCAGTGAAGGCCCGTGGAGAAAAACTCCAAGAAGCATTACCTTACATAAACATAATATATAATAATAATTATATAGTGGTAAGATAAAAAAATACATTACATTTAGAAATAAAAAAGGTACACTGCAAAAAAAAAAGTTCAGGACAAGTCAAAGACAGTAATAAGTAAGGATATTATAGTGGAGGCAATAATAAGAAAAGAAAGAACTGGAAGAAATGAAGAAAGTAATTAGATAAGAAAACTGAGAAAAGGAAAGTATCACAGGGAGATGAGTGAAAGTAGACAGTAAGTGTTAGTAGCAAATGAGAGGTCCTGATATGAAGAATGGAAAAGGGAGAGAGGTACTCAGGAGAGGTAAAGAGAGGGGAATGAAAGAAGGACTAAAGAGTCATAAAGGATAGGGAGCTAGAAGATAGGGGGCAGAAGTGGGATAGATGGTGGAAGTAGAGGAGAGTAGGCAGGAGCTGATGATATCAGCCGGCCGGGATTACTGCAGGATCAGATTGAAGATTTGACTAAGAACTTTTTAAAATTGTGTTTGAAGGTCAAAATATTAGGGTTTGGTCTAATTGTTAGAGGTACAGAGCCTTATTTTCATTTAATTAACTTAATTTACAAGCAAAGAAGTCGAAAGATATGGTGCCAACCCATACAATGCTGTTGCACCAGCATCTACAAAGCAATGTGCACACATGCACTCGCACATATGCACACATACAAACACACTCACACAAGCACACACATCAACACACATATGCATGCATGCACTCACATGCAACACACACATGCACACTGGCTTGCAGTGTTTACCTGCTTCATGATAATGTAACAGCTGCTGCTATAGGCAGCAATGGGTGTTCACTGTCACTCTACTATGGTCACTCTTCATTGCTTTGCTTTAGAATAACATAGCAGATCTTGCCTTTGAACTGTACTAACATGTTATTTCCATCTTGGTGCATGGCTCCAGGGCAAAGTACTTGACTAATTTGCATTAACTGCACCCTGGTCCACCACATTTGGATATAGTGTATCCAGAAGGAACACTGTACTGAGCCTTGCTGGAGCCTTCATTCTGCTCAAGAGTTAAAACCACTGAATCAGTCCCAGAAAATGCATTGTGAGGTCCTGCTAGAAACAGGATTGTGCAAGATGTTATGTATTTCTGAATGCCTCCCTTTTATTTTAATTAATTATTAGCCAACTATGTCAATTCATGTTATTGTTGTCAGTCATTTAGTTTGATTAAATTGTGTTATTGTAGTTTGCTGTATATTTCTAGAACAAATGAACAAAAAACATGATGGCTTAACTTGTGAATATATATCAGTTAAGAGTGGCATGTTCACTTCCTGTTTATAGCATTCATGGTTCCTTACATTTTTCAATCCACAAATTAAATGCACTGATATACAAAGTAATATAGTATAGAGCACAGGAGCACAGCTGATTCTTGGCCTGACACCTAAAACTGCAAACCAATGAGCTACTATTGTAAATACTTCAGTTAGAGGAAGTTCTTATACTGAGGGCTGTGATCTTACTTTTGTCAAGTTAGTGTGTTCACTTTTAGAGTTGGCCAGCGCAGACATCATTTGTATTAAGAGTATGTGTATGGGGGGGTGATATAATAGCTTCTTTGAGCTTCCTGCTTTTATTGCCTCTATGAGTTATACTTTGTGACTAGCTGGTATTTCACAATATTCTATAAGCACTGCTTTTCCATTTAATTATACAAAACAATATATGTATGGCTAGCATTTCTAACTGGTACATCCTTTGTACATTATGGCAGCTTTATAAGGTGCCCAGAATACCCATTAATAGCACAGCTGCTGCAAAGCACGTGAAACAGAAAATATTCTGTGTGCAGAGGTATATTGCATCTTCAGACTCCCAGCATTGTAATTTTTGTTCAGTACATAGCAAAACAGTTACAGAAAGCTGATACATTTTGTGGAATATTAGTTAGCTCGAAATTAAAATTTCTGATTCCATTACCTCAAAAAATTGCAGAACGTGACATCAAAGTTGTCATGGAGATAGCAAAGTTACAACAATCTATTGTGCTCTTCTAACTGATATTCACTTGGAATTTGTATGGCCATGTAAACCTTTTTAAAGAAATTTCAAGTACTGCGGGAAAATTGTTTGTTTTATTGTAGACACCCATAATGCACGTCAGGTTGAAATGCACTGGCAATTTATCAGTAGTGCTGGGTTACCACTGTAACATTTATGGAGCTGTACCCCACATTATTTTTGAAATGCTGGCATTGAACCAACATTGTTTCTCTTGTTGAGTCAATGGATGTTTTCAGTCAAATTCTCAGGTGTCAGAGGAATATGCAGCATGTTGCTAGTTCCAAACCACTGAAGTAAAACAAAGACAATGAAGATGAAATGCAAGCATTTCTAAAATATGCTGTTTTAAAATGAATGTCTAGGAAGTTAACTGAGTTTTTGGTTGTTAATTAGCTATGGGTTTAAGTGGGTATTTGAGCATTAATTAGCTATGAGGCTAAGTGGATATTTGGGTGTTCATTAGCCATTTGGTTAAATTGGCATTTGATGTTTAATAGCCTTGGGATTAACTTGGCATTTGAATGTGAATTAGCTATTCAGTTACCTGGGTATTTGGGAGCTAATTATTTATGGGTTAGCTGGATAATCAGTTGTTAATTAACTATGGAATTAATGGAGTATTTGGTTTTAATCAGCTGTGGGATTAACTTAGAATTTGTGTGTTAATTAGCCATAGGGTTAATTGGATATTTGGTTGTTAATTAGATATGGGGTTAACTTGGTATTTGTTGGTTAATTAACTATGGGTTAACTCGATATTTGGTTGTTAATTAGGTATGATTAGGTAATTGGGTTCCACTAAACAGCATCAAGTGAAACTCTACACCTTACACGAAGGAAGATGTTTCGTATATTTCGTTTGCAATCACTAAGTTATCAAGAATACTGGAATTTAAGAGTGCCATTCAGAGTCCCAAGTCTTGCACTTGCATAGTGGTTATCTGCAAAGAGTGCCTCTATGCCCATACGCAAATACAGTAAGTGCAGGTTATTCATGCTAAGAAAATGCAAAGGTGATTTAAAAACTGGCAAAAAGATAAAGTAGCTGAAGTGAATCGCTAAGCATGTGTGAAGGACTGCACCTAGAAGAACCTCTCATTCGGTGTTCTGGTCATTGTCCTGTATCATTGACAGATCGGTGTCTACAAGATCACCTACATCATGTAGGTCATGACAACAGGCCAACTCACAATCCAGTTCTCATAACAACCCCTCTTCAACATCACTTGTACTATCACCTAGCCTGTCTGTAGGAGATGTGCATGACACATTTGACCTTGACTTACTTTGATTCAAGTGTGACATTTCTGTTAATTACAATTTGACCTTAACACACACACACACACACACACACACACACACACACACACACACACACGTACACACACACATGCACGTCAATGTTTAACTCAAAGGGAAATACATTATTAAATAAAGTAAACAAAAACACAGAAAGGGGAAGTTAGAGGACACTTTTCAACTGTATGCATGTCATTGCTGCAATGATACTACTTAAGATCTCATGGAACTGTGGAAAGAAAGCTATTATATGTCATAACATAAAATTGGAGTGATTAGCACCATTACTTAATGCCCTATGCATTATCATTGTTGCAGTTGGAAATTGCCTACAGCTTAAAAGTATTAATACACAAGTATTCAGGGAAACACTAATACGAAAATTAGAGATTAAACTGAGTATCCTGCCATGTAAACAAACACTGCTGTCATTTTACATTCACCACTGCACAAATGATGATTTTTTTGTGCCTGAGGTCACAAATTAACTGTGGCTGACAAACTGAAATAATCTGATGTGCAGTACCTTAAGAGTCAACATTAAATCAGTTGAAATATGTAATTGTTCTAACTGAGGAAACATTTCATAATTAAAAAAAAAAAAAAATATATATATATATATATATATATATATATATATATATATATATATATGTATGGGTCTACTATGGTTGATTGAAAACTCACTTGACTGAAAATGAAATTACTAAGACAACTTCACTGAAAGCTCACTTCACTGAAAACTCATTTTGTTTAAAGTTATAAATGGCCTTTTCCCCACTGTAGTGTGATCCTGGAGTTAGTATATAAAGTAAGGGGGGGTGTGGGGGGCTATATTATAAACATTTTAAACTATACACAGTGATACTTACAAGTGAAATGAATAACTATTTCCAAAAGAGAATATATAACCAAGATATGTGACCCTCACCCCCCCTTACTTTATATATATATATATATATATATATATATATATATATATATATATATATATATATATATATATATATTGGTACATAATGTTTAGAGGTTTATTTATGTAAGATATTTAAATAATTGGGGGATATGTTTTTTACATTATGGGTCCGCACCTTTAAATTTCTGCTGTGCGTTATTGTATCCTTTTGTATTTAAATCCGGGTTTCTGCCTTTCTAATCACACACTGATGACGCTTTAGGCGAAACCGGTCACCGGTCTGTGTTATTTGATGCACGCATTGTTTGAATTAAACTTCTCTTTACAGCTGCTGTTTTTCTTCATTTTGTTTTAGAGTGCTGAAGAATTGTTGGGCATTTATATTTAGTACTTCGTGCACCTATTCAGTATGTTTGTGTGCACCGCTTTCTTTGGGATTTATATATACATATATATATATATATATATATATATATATATATATATATATATAGTTTACCACCGTATAACCGACGGATGGATGGTCGAACCCTGATAACCAAAAGGAGTGCGGCAAATATGCACATTGGCACAACTGTATCGAATTGCAAACCTACGCCCCCTTTGTGACCCATGTTAGCACTCATTTTGGATGTAGAGTGGTCGAAAATGTCGCATTTGGTGGTTTTGTGACATTCTGACCATTCGACATGCAAAAATTTGGTTACCGGAATCGATCATTGTTGGGTTTGACTGCCGTGTGTTCGGTTATGTGGTGGTAGACATATATATCTATATATATATATATATATATATATATATATATATATATATATACATATATATATATATATATATATATATATATATATATATATATGTGTATATATATATATATATATATATATATATATATGTGTATATATATATATATATATATATATATATATATATATATATATATATATATATATATATATATATATATATATATATATATATATATATATAGGGCCTATATTACAATGCCGGAATGGCTAAACACCGAATGCCATTTCAGTGACACATAAAGAGCGAACTATACGTTATGCGAATGACCAGATCAAAATCTGTAGGCCAACCAGACAAGACACACCAGCTCAAACATTACAAAATGCAGGGCTTTGCTTCCCCATGCCCCCTAACTAAATATACCTACTCTGAGATCACACTACGGTGGGGAAAGGGGCAAATTCACAGCAACGACCAAGTGACTTTTTTCCCTAGGAAAGAAATTGATGATCTGGCCATTCACATTACTTGTAGTTCGCTCTTTATGTGTCGCTGAAATGGCATTCGGTGTTTAGCTGTTTTGGCATCGTAATCTAGACCCTAAGCCTGGTCTACAAGGCCATGGAATGTATCATCGTGGAACTCATAAACAAAGACATTGGAGATCTCCAAACTCTGGACCCCATGCAGTTCGGGTTTGTAAAAGGCAGACTATGCCTTCTAAACCTGATAAACTTCTTTGAAGCAGTCACCAAAGCCATAGATGAGGGTAAGGTGGTTCACACAGCCTATCTAGGTCTTGCCAAGGCATTCAAAACCATTCCCTACTCTGGAATTATAGATAAACTCACTAAACTAGGTATAAATCCATATGTCACAAGATGGGTTGCCAATTGGCTTACTGACAGAACCCACACTGTGAAAGTAGTAGGCTGCAAATCAGACTTCAGTCCAGTGACAAGTGGAGTACCACAAGTTTTAGTCCTGGGTCCTCTCCTGTTTGGTATCTACTTCTCTGAAGTACAGGCTAACACAGAAGGTCTTTGGTTAACTAAATTCGCAGATGACTGTATACTAGGAGCCATAATAAAAACTCCTAATGATGTGGACATCCTGCAAAAGGGCCTCACTGAGACATATGCTTGGTGTCAAAGCCATGGCCTCAAGCTGAATGCCAAAAAGTGCATTGCCATCCCCTTTGGCAAAAAGTCTGTACCCATGAACTACCACTGAAAGTGTGATAAGAAACCCTGGGACACAGGTGGACAGTAGTCTCTCCTTTGATAATCACATCGCTACAGTGGTCAGGAAATCCTTCTATGTGGCACACCTCATCACAAAAGGTTTCTCATCCAGAAAAAAACAGAGGTCATTGTTCCCCTTTACTCATTAGACCCATTATAGAGTACATCACCCCTTTTGGTATGTACCTCACAAGACATTTACAACAACTGGAAAGGCCACAGAAATACCTCACAAAGAGGATTACTGACCTCAAAAAGATGCCCTATGCAGACCGTCTCAAAAAACACTCCAAATTTACTCCATCGCATATTGCCTACTCAGAGGCGATGTCTGCCTAACATACAAAGCTATGTCAAACCCAGAGCTGTTGGACATGCTCCACTTAAAGAAATCCCAATCCCTCTGAGCTACACGCTCTAGGGACCTAAACCTTGTCACCACAATAAACAGAACATGCTGGAGGGATATATTCCTGTCCCAGAGACTTCCCATACTCTGGAACAGACTACCTATCTATGTCAAACAAAGGTCCTCATTAGCATTCTTCAAGAAAAATCTTGATGATTGGATGGGAAATAGAAAATTCACCCCGGGGATCACTTCTGTGGCTCTGCATGACAGGGGCACAGGAAAAGGATTTTCTTGGGTGGCGAAAGCCAGGGTACCTTTTTGGCTAGGCTTGTATAGGCCCTAGGGCCAATAGCCTAGTACCTACCTATGAACCTATGAACCTACATATATATATATATATATATATATATATATATATATATATATATATATATGTATATGTATATATATATATATATATATATATATATATATATATATATAGAGAGAGAGAGAGAGAGAGAGAACTTATTTAATGTGGGTATGCTTACGGGCGTCATTTTTAAATTGTATACAAAGCCCCCGTGAACTGCGTTGTTCTAACCAAGTATGCTTGCTACTTCTTGATGCAGTCGTACACTATCTTATAAGTTGCAATTAGCCTAAGTTGGTTTCTGTCATTACCAAACACAACACCTGTTCTTTTTAATTGTATCAGTGTGCTTTTAGTGGTTGCTGTGCCTTATTAACTGAATGAATTCACAGAGTCTATCTATGTGGTTATATACAGCAGCTGTATGGCTCTGACTTCATGTGTTATCTTGCCTCGCTAGTTGTATTTTTTCTGCAGTACCCTCTGTTAGACTTCTGTTAGGAAGAAGATTGTGAAAATTAGTTAGGAGAACTGATTTGCCTATAGCTGCAGTGACAATATAAACCATTAGGCTAGAATACTGCCTAATTATTTTGTAGTAGCACTCAATTGTAATTATGATAGTGAATTTCATTTATATTAACTGCAATAATTCTCACTTGATATTATTGTTTTAGTTGCCCTACCACTGTACTGATCAATAGTTGTACTGTATAGTAGATGTTCATAGGCTCATAGGTTCACATGTGTTTACTAGGTTAATGACCACTAGGGCCTTTTTAAGCCTAGCCATGCATCCCAAATCTCTGACAAGTTCTAATACCCTTGATAGGTGTAAGCATGGGCCTGGGAGATGAACCATTTACAGGTTACCTGTTTGCATCAGAAACATAGGTACCAAACCAGGGATTAATTTCTGGTTTCCCATCCAATTGTCCAAGTTGCACTTGAATTGGATTAGGGAGGAACTCTGCTTCACATTGATTGGGAGCCTGCTCCATAGATGGGGTAGTCTCTGGGATACATATCTATCTCTCCAGAAGGTCCTATTTATATCACAGGCAAGGTTTAAGTCTTTACAACAGGTAATTCTGGTACTGTTCATTTTGTGGATATCCAGGAGGTCCATCAGAGTGGGGTATGACAATAGCCTGTATAGCAGGCATAGATCTCCCCTCAAAAGCCTGTAGGAGATAGAATACAGAGATAAGGCCTTGAGGTGGTCTACATAGGATATATTACTTATGCTCTGTATTCTTTTAGTGAGGAACCTCTGTGGACATTCCAGTTGTTGGATATGCCTGGTTAGGTACATGCCAAAGGGGGCATTGTACTCAATGATAGGTCTGATAAATGCCAAATACAGTGGAGCAATGACTTCCTTGTACTTAGATGCCATACCTTTGTTTATAAGTTGTGCAACATAAAATGATTTCTTCAGCACTGTAGACATGTGATGATCAAAGGCTAGATTACTATCTATGTGTGTCCCTAAGTACCTGACTACTGGGTCAACTCTAAAGGGTGTGTTGTCAATATAATAGTTACCAGGAATGGATGACTTCCCAATGGATACTATTATGCATTTCTAGGCATTTAGTTTTAGTCCATGACTCTGACACCAGTTGTTCGTCTGTGTCAGCCCCTCCTGGAGAATATATGTGTCAGTGTAAGATTCAATGGCAGCTCCTAATTTGCAATCATTTGCAAATTTAGTCAGTCAGAGACCACTGACATTGGCTTTGACTTCTGAGAAGTAAATGCAAAAAGGAGCGGTCCAAGGACTGATCCCTGAGGAACACCACTTGTGACTAGCCTCTTTGTAGAGGTGGACTCCCCAATTCTAACTTCCTGAGTCCTGTCTGTGACTGTGAGCCATTTGGTTATCCACCGGGTGACATATGGGTTGCACCTAACCTCTTGAGTTTGCCAACAATGCCTGAGTGGAGTAGTGTGTCAAATGCTTTGGCCAGGTCAAGGTAGGCAGTGTGAACAATTTTGCCCTCATCTATTGCTTTGGTGACCTTCTCAAAGAAGCCCACCAGGTTGAGTAGGCATGATCTGCTCTTTATGAAACCAAACTGGGTTGGGTCTAGTGTATGGAGGTTTACTATATCTCTATTGATTATCTCCATGATAAATCTTTCCATGGCTTTACATATAAGACTAGTGAAACTTATGGGTCTGTAGATGGCCCACTTTTGTGCAGAGGGATGACTGTTGCCTTTCTCCATTCATGAGGCATGAAGCCTGTTTGGAGGCTACAGTTAAATAGTAACTCCAGAGGCCCTGATAGGTCATGTTTCATGCTATTTAGAAGGCATCCTGGGATATTGTCTGGGCTTACTGATGCAGTGTTCTTGGTCTTAGAGAGAGCATTAAGGACCTGTTCATTAGTGATAGTAGGGGGAGTTATATTTGATGATATTTCCTGAGGTAAGGTTGAGGAGAGAGGAGTAAAGTTGGAGCTGAATTTATCAGCCAGGAGGTTTGCTATATCCTCTGGTTCAGTATAGGTGACTCCATTTCCAATGAGCTCTGCACACAAATGTGTATTGCCTTTGAGATTGTGGACATAGCTAAAGAATGCTTTGTAGTTGTCCTTCGCCTGGGAGCCCAAACATACCTCATATTTGGCTTTGGTAGTCTTTATTTGCCCTTTCTGTTGTTTGTTTAGTTTAATGAAAGTGCTTTTATCCTGCTAGATACTGCACATCCTAATTTTTGCCATTGTTTTCTTCCTTCTGTTATACAGCCTGTTGATTTTGTGATTCCACCAGGACGGCTTGTTTTTTGAATTAGTTCTGCACTTCTTCCTGGTGGGTACAGCTGCCTCTATGCAGTATTAACATGCTTGTACAAGGTTTCTGGGAACAGTTCTGCATATGCAGAAGTGTTCTCAGGGTTTATAGGGGCTGGAAATTTTGCCAGGTTCTTTATAGCAGGAGGTTAGCCTTAGAATAGTTCCTGAATATTCCCGGTTTAGCGGGGGGTCCAGGTTTTATTGTTACTTCAAAGGAGTCCATTTTGTGGTCTGACCTTAACAAGGAAGGCATTACAATAAGGGGTTTGCAGCACTTTCTCATATTAGTAAGGACCAGATCCAGTATAGTTGCACCCCTGGTTGGTGTACTAAGTATCTGGTCCAGGGAGTTTGTGTTTCCAAAATCCAAGAATCTCTCTGCATGTACGTTTGATGTCATATAGGATTCCCAGTTAATAGTGGGGTAATTAAAGTCTCCCATGAATATGGTATTGGGTTGGAAGGTTAGATGTTATGTTTGATGGGATGTAATACTCTACTAATAAACCATACTTATATGTGAAACTGTTATAACTTGCCTTTACTGTAACCTTTGTTTGATCCTTTGTACTCCTTGATATATTCACCTTTCAAAACCTCCTTTCTCTTTTTTCAGTTCTAATATTGACTTTGCTGCTTTTGTTAATTTACAGGTCCTGCACATCTCTTTCCCCTATACTTGCCCCCAATGCAATGAACATTACAGCAGACTAAGGATACAGAAGAAAACAAATGTATGTGCTTCCTCCATCTGCTATAATTTAAACAAGACAAAAAAATCCCAAAACACTAATATTTTACAGTTTGTTCTTTTGTAGTCTGCACAGGAGTAAGTGGTTAGCACACACGCTTGGTAGTCTAGATCTGCAACCCTCATTACTTTTTTCTTCTTTTGCAAAAATCTCTATTCCCAGGAAAATGCTGTTTTCTTTTCCCACAATCTGTACTACTACTCACTCCTTTTTCTTCCTCCATACTCCCCAATCTTGAACTGTGTCTTTTACTCCTAGGACATAGTATTAGGAATGATTTCTGTTATGAAAACTATGGACTAGGAATTTGCTGCTAACCAGCTCCTACACTTACCACCATTGTATTTTGTTGGTGTCTGATTGTTTTTTGTGTGCCTTTGAGCCATTGCTGGCCAGGGTTCAGCCAGTTCCATTCGCCCTTGCTCTGTTTGGGCTCACTCTGCTCCCCTACCCTACCCCCATTCCCACCCACCCCCTCTTTCAATACTTTTATAGGTAAGTACGCCACACCCCTACCAAATTCAGCAGTCAGCACACTTCCCCCACCCTTACACACCCCTCCCACCACAACAGTCGTATACTCATTCTCTCCCAATCACCACTGTTCACACAGTCCTTTATCACTACAGCACAGCTCTCTCCCTTAACCATATTACTTTACTTTCCAAATCTTTTTCTCACCACCTCGCACTATGGCTCTTTGCTACTCATTTCACTACTACACAATTTTTTTATGCTGTCTCTACTTAGCCCAAATTACCACTGACTTTCATAATTATAACATTAAACACTATCAGTCCCCAACACACACACACACACACACACACACACACACACACACACACACACACACACACACACACACACACCACTCCTCAACTTCCATTTAACTCTTATAGTCACATCAATCTTCAGCTATACTTCAACTGCAACACTGTTCTCTTTCCCTTCAAACATATGCACTCCACCAACTAGAAGCTCTCCTCTTACAGATATAACCGACTTATGGCCAAACTTAAATATCTATTATTACACTCCCTAATACATATAAAACTACAAGCAGATATCCATCTCAACAAAGGCCCCAGCTGTGTCATCCCTCCTAATCGACAATACCCTCCCAGACTTATTTCCTACTCTACCTAACCATAATGTTACTGAAACATCTCTATATTCCTCACTACCTACAACCTCTAACTCAGATCTATTAATAATCAATTTCAATCTCAGAAGCTTTGTAAATAAAATCACAGAATTCTATGCTACCTTGGCCACCTATTCTCCAGACATAGCTGTCATAACTGAAATCTGGTAAAAAACCCACATCAAAGAATCAGAAATTACATCAAATGGTTACAATATTATTAGACATGACAGACTACACAAATGTGATGGTGGTGTATCAATTATGTTTAAAGGCTTTCTTAAATTGGAAGAACTAAACTGTACATCTCTAGACATCCTCAATGGTGAAATTCTAATCACATGCTTGCAAATTAATCCTCACAAAGCCATCAATTTCATAGCCGCCTACCTGCCCCCTGGCAACAATCTTTCAAGCAAAGAATACCTCCTCTCTTGGTCTGCTTCCTCTTTCAATCAATAAACTACCATATTAGGTGACTTTAATCTTGACTGGTGATTCTGCTCTTCTAACTGCTCTACCAACTTTATCTACCTATATAATTTCACCCAAACTATAACCTGTCCCACTTGCACTGACAAACATTCCAAAAAACAGTCACTACTGGACTGGATATTAACCAGCAAACTTAACCTGAGCTACCAAGCTGGCTGCTTATCAGTCACACTAAATGATCTTGCCCCTATATTTCTACTCAGAAAAAAATCCAAACCCAAACTATCATACCCTTCAAATACACCAATAGCAAGAAAACTTCTCCCCTGATATATTTAATCTACTACTTCAACACTGTGATTAGTCTCCATTAAAAAACTACAACTAGACCTTGCAGTGGAATACTTCAACAACAAATTTCGTGACATCCTAAATAATCTTGCCCCCAATCAGAAAAATACATTAAATCTAAACAATTGTCATGGCTATCTAATGACACTAACCTTCTAATTAAACAAAGGATAGAGTCTGGTTAATATATCAAACCACCAAAGACATAAGCAATTTCACCTTATATCAACAATTAAGAAACCAAGCTAAGAAAAATCAACAATGACAAATAATCTACTTCCAAACCTGTCAACAAAAGCACCTGCACAACCCACAAATGTTCTGGCAAGATATTAACTACCTCCTTAACCCTGGAAACATCAATAATTAGCCTCACAGTTTAACTCTCACTTTATAAACTCTATTATCTCCCTTCTAGACAGCAAACAAATCCTACCACTGAGGTCCCCTACCCTACCACTAAGAACACTAACACGTTCGCCTTTAAACCCATTCAAACTAATTACATAAAAAGCTCCTAAGTAAACTAAAACCCTGCTGTACATAGACTAAGCCCAACTAGGGTTGTAACTAGGAACAAAAATGAATAATGTCCAACAACCGGCCACGATAACACTTCAGCTTTATTCTAAAAACACATATGGGGATTTTATGAAATTATTTACTAAACTGTTGTTTATTAGGTAATTCATTTAATATGAAATATATATAGAAGTACGCTATAGTTTAGTATTTATACAGGCTGTGGTTATCATATTATATTATGAGGTGAAATACATATGATGATTTTTCTTCCCTTATATGTTCAAACGTGCACAAGCTTACATACACAATTGTTATGTATTGGTAGTTTACAATATATGTATATGTTTTTAATAAGCATCAGAGAGTTTTAGAAATATAGTATTTATTTATTTGTGTATTTTAAATATGTGAAGATTTGAATTTAGGGTTTATGTTTGATTGGTTTACACAGTAATTGATGACATTATTTAAATGGATGGACTTTATTTTCCAGTGACTCTGATGAAGCCAAATGATTGGCGAAAGCGCTCAGTCGTTGGATTTTGTGTGTTTTTAGAATAAAGCTGAAGTAAAACCCTGCTGTCTTGTTGCTGACCAACTACCTAATGAATTCCTAAAAGTAGCTGCTCCATCCATCGCCTACCCCATATCCATCCTAATCAATCACTCTATCTCCGAAACAGTAAGTGCCTCACCTCTGGAAAATTTCTCACTTCATTCTCCTTCACAAGGGTGGTCCCTCTGGAGATATCTCAAACTACCGACCCATTAACATCCTCTCTCTCCCATAGCCAAAATCCTTGAAAAGTGTATGCACCAACAACTCCTGAATCACCTAAACACTAACAACCTACTATCCAGCCCTCAGCATGGCTTCAGACCTAAACGTCGTACAAATACTGCACTTATAATCTTTACTGATATTATTTGTTACCTCAAAAATGAAGGACAACTAGTCTCTCCAATTTTCCTGGATATGTCAAAAGTTTTTGATATCATATCACATCAACTGCAATGCAACAAGCTGGCAACGCACAATGTCAATTCACCATCTCTAACATGGTTTCACAGCTGTCTCTCAAATTGTCACACTCTCCTTGCTACTACCACTATCCACTGGTGAATCCCAAGGATCCATACTTGGTCCCCTCCTCTTTATCATATTTACTAATGACCTAAATTCTGCTACCCATCTTGCCACTATAATCCAATATGCAGACAATTCCTCTATTATCTGCTCAGCCCCATACCCTCACGAACATCAAGACAAAATGGAGAAATCTTTCCAGAACATTAAAAATTACCTATCCAGCCATCAACTCATCCTAAACCTAAACAAGACTAAATTAATGATATTCACAAACAAAATATCCAAGCTTGACTCGCTACTTCTCTCTATTCACTCCTCCAGTGGAACTAGAATTGAACCTATAAATCAGACCAAGCTTCTATGAGTTACAATAGATGACAGACTACAATTTGATAAACATATTTCCCTAACAATCAAAAAAGTCCATGCCAAACTTGGCAGTCTCTGTAGAGCCAAACAATGCCTTACACACCAAGCCAGATTAGCCACAGCTAGATCTCACTTGCTATCTACCCTCCTCTGCTGCTCATACATTTTTATTAACCTACGTAAGGCTGACCTTAATAACCCCGAGTCCTGCTATAACAAAATAACTAAGTTTGCCATGACTCATCCCCATAAAGCTCATCATTGCACCATTCTTCAACAACTTAACTGCTGGAACTTCCCAACTTGTTGACACTAAACCAGCTTACCTTTGCCCACAAAGTCATACACAACCCCAGTAAGTGCCCTGGTCTTTCAAGCCTGGTCCAACCCAACTCTAACTACAGGTCCCTTAGGACATCCGACAGACTAATGCTAAAAGTTACCCAGTCTCACAACTGTCATGGTGACTCCCTCTACTCAAATATAATCGCTAAGGCCTGTAATGCTCTTCCTCAGCACATCCAAAACAATCCTAACAGTTCGTCCTTTAAAAAAGCCTAAAAGTATACCTCAATAGCTAGTGGCTCTGCACGTGTAATTCTCCTGGCTAATTTCTTTCTCCTACTACTTCACTACCCTCCTCTCATCTACCTCACCTCAGTACCTTTAAACAGCTAGTTCTTTTTGTAATAATTAGTTTATTTTCAGATAGAATTTTTGATTTTTCCAGTTATCAAGATCTCAGTACTATGTACTATGTTATATGATATGTTACATGTGCAGCTGTCTTTAAGTATTTTCTTAACTGCTTTCTGGTTAATATTTCTGTTTCATAACTACCTGTTTTTCTTAATTACTTGTTACTGTACTAGAGCTTTTCTCCCCTGGTCTCTGCTGAAAACGGGCTACTTGCCCAGTCGGACACTACCCTGTTAACAAATGTAAATAAATAAATAAATAAATAAAAGTTTTTATTCATTTACAAGGTATAAACTCAAGTTAAATCCTGAAATAGCACTTTTGATTAATTACACCACTTGAGGACATTCAGTGTATGCATACTTAGCAACAACACCACAGCAGAATTTATTGTGCAAAACAGTTAAAAAGTGACTATTTCCCCTGCACCCAGCCATGTGGGGGGCTGCACCCCCCACACCCCCCTACTTTAATATTCTCACTCTGAGGTCACACTGCAGTGGGGAAAAGGGAATTTTCCCTTATCTGCACCATAGTACGACCAGCACAACAAGCATACTTATCCAAAAGTGCTGCTTCGGTGAACAGCCCTTTCGGTTAAATATGCTCGGTGATTTCTGCTTTGGTGGAAAGTGCATTCGGGGATCTGTATGGATCCCATATAAATATATATATATATATATATATATATATATATATATATATATATATATATATATATATGTATATATATATATATATATATATATATATATATATATATACAGAGAGAGAGAGAGATAGCTCTCTCTCTCTCTCTCTCTCTCTCTCTATATATATATATATATATATATATATATATATATATATATATACATACATATATATATATATATATATATATATATATATATATATACATATATACATACATATATATATATATATATATATATATATATATATACATACATGGTCAAAGTGCCATATGGCACTTTACAGTACAATTGTGTCCTTGGACACATAGCCATACCTGTCAACCTCTTCGTGCCAAAAATGTGGACAAAGGCTAACAAAATAGGAGGGCAAAGGTCCAAAAATAGGGACATATTTTAAGTACTGCTCTCATAAACTTAGTAAGTTGATAGAGTAACAGGGTTTGTTTTAACATACATTTTCTGAAGGATTAGAAGTCTGAAACTCAAATGTATGCCATTATTTAGTGACTTAAATCCTGAGATCATCCCACTGATTTGCAGAAAACCACACATTTTATGAGAAACAAAACAAAAATATGAGTCACTTATCTGGACAGTCTGCGAAAATCTGGACATTTGAGAGGTATGCACACACCTCAACCTCCACCACCAAGAAATCTGGATAAAGTTATGAAATAAATGTGGGAGAAAAATCCAAAAATAGGGCAAATTTAATAAAATATTGCTCATACAGACTTAGAAAGTTGATAGAATGACAGGTAGTGCATTACCAAACATGAATCAGCATTAGTATTAATATATATAATTAAAGTGGTTGTATAAATTTTTTTTCATTATAAGTACAGGTGAGAGCTGCCCTCTCCAAAGCAAAAAACACAGCATCAATGGGACCGGACGGTGTCCCGGGCTGCGTTTTACATGAGCTCCAAGAAGAACTGAACCCTCACTTAAAATCACTGTTCAGTCTCAGCCTTACAACAGGATATGTACCCAAAGAATGGCGTACAGCAACAGTGGTCCCACTCCATAAAGGTGTTGCCACAACAGACCCCGGAAACTATCGCCCTATAAGCCTAACTAGCCTGGTCTGCAAAGCTATGGAGCGTATCATCATGGAACTCATTAACAAAGACATTGGGAACCTCCAAACACTGGATCCTACCCAATTTGGCTTTGTTAAGGGCAGATCTTGCCTCTTGAACCTGGTCAATTTCTTTGAAACAGTCACCAAGGCCATAGACGAAGGGAAGGTAGTCCACACAGCCTACCTTGACCTTGCAAAAGCCTTCAACACAATACCCCACTCGGGCATCATAAATAAGCTCACCAGCTTAAATATCAACCCCAATGTCACAAGATGGGTTGCAAACTGGCTTAGGGATAGAACCCACATGGTCAGAATTGCAGGTGCCATGTCAGACTCTAAACCAGTTACAAGTGGCATCCCACAAGGCTCAGTCCTGGGACCTCTCTTGTTCGGTATATATTTCTCTGAGGTACAGGCTAACACCAGAGGACTATGGTTGACAAAGTTTGCAGATGACTGCAAACTGGGGGCTATAATCGACTCACCGGCTGACACAAGCATCCTCCAAAAAGGTCTCACAGAGACGGATAACTGGTGCCAGAGCCATGGCCTAAAGCTAAATGCCAAAAAGTGCATAGTCATCCCCTTTGGGAAAAACAAAGTGCCCACAAATTACCACATAGGTGGTAATCCATTAAGTACGGAAGAAGAAATTAGGGATTTGGGGACCCAAGTAGATTGCAATCTCTCCTTTGACAATCACATTGCCAAAGTGGTTAGAAAGACATTCTATATAGCCCACCTTATCACAAAGGGGTTCACATCTAGATCAAGAGAGGTCATTGTGCCCCTCTACAACCAAAGAAGCAAGTAAAAACCACTTTGCAAACTAAGAACCACAAAAAAGAGCAGCGGCAAACAATCCCAAAGCAGAACTGGTTTAATGAATAAAGTAAGCAAAAAACGCTTTCGGAGAGCCCAGTGTCTCTCCTTCCTCAGACAAATTTTACAAACAACTCTCAACCAGATTTAAACAATATACAATCAATTATGTAATCAAACAATTAAGTTTAATTGAATAAAAACAATGAAAAAAATATATATATAAATAAATAATTTAACTACAACACTTATTAAATATTACCGCACACTGTTCCTCATCACTAACACAATGTATGTATGTGTGTGTGTGTGTGTGTGTGTGTGTGTGTGTGTGTGTGTGTGTGTGTGTGTGTGTGTGTGTATATATAAACACACACATAGGTAATAATGCCTTAAAACATTTAGAAGTTAAAATTAGTTAATAGCAGGTAATAAATCCAAAAAGGCTTACATCCTACAATAAAATTAGCTATACTTTGTAATTAAAACCAGATTTAATTTACATAGAAAACCCAAAAACAAAAGCAAACATATTTCTTAGCACTTTACACTATCAAGTAGCTATATACCCGCATAAAGGAACTACCTTTTCAAAGATAAAAGTTTTAAAACACAAGTGATTGAAACATACTCATTTAAACCAGGATGCATATATGCACCAGTACGAATCTGCCAGGCTAGTTCATTGATCTCTAGATGGGTTTGCCACGGACCCCCCTTATTGTCCACCATCACTTTCCCCAAGATAGTAAACTTAAAATGATGATCAGGGAATGCACTGATGTGCCTTGGAAGGGCATTATTCAAGTCATACCTTGAAATAGCATATATGTGTTCATAAATGCACTGCTTGAACTTCCTTTCTGTTTTCCCTATATAAAAAGCAGCGCATTTCTGACACAAGGCCAGATAGACCACACTATTTTTCTCACAATTATATTTCCCTGTTATGCTGTATTCCTCATTCCTAACTTTTACTTTTAAATCTGTCAATACATACTTACATTGATTACACGCCCCACACTTGGTCATTCCTAATGCACGTTGACCAACAGAATGTGATTGAAACTCAAGCATGCTTTTTAAGTTGCGCCCGCTTCTAAAGGTAATTTTCGGGGCTTCACCCAATCGATGAGACAGAAAATTATCATCTAGAATCAAAGCCCAATTTTTGTTAAACACCTTCCTGATATGATAATAATCTACAGAAAAGGTGCAAAAAAACCTAGTTCCAAAAGGGGAATCATTATTGGTGTCAACAACCAATCCTGGTTCATCAGTATGGGCCGATTCAAATTGAGTGCATACAAAAGAAAGGATCGGTTTATAAAAAACAGATCTTCTCTTATTTATAACTTAAGTGCTAATGTCAGACAACATTATGGAAGGGTACCCTCTGTTTACAAACATATGGCTTAACTGTTCACATTCAAACAGAAAATCTTCAAAATCAGACACCATCCTAGCGGCCCTTACCATCTGACCTTTCACTACTGCTTTCTTTTGATGATTGGGATGACAACTAGTAAAATGCAAGAATGCATTTGTGTAAGTGGGCTTATGGTAAATGACACTCTTATATCTTGAATTCATCACATCTTTAAAAACCAAAATGTCCAAGAAGTTAATGCTAAATTCCTGCAGATTATATGTAAATTCCAAAAAGAAGGTCAATTTAGAAATAGTCCTTAAGAAAGCAGGGACTTCAGAGGGTGGTGCTTTCCAGATAAGGAACATGTCGTCCTGGTATCTTGTATACCAGGCGACATTTTCTTTAAAACTCGCATCCGTAAATAAAAAGGACCTTTCCCAAAAGGCTAACACACAGTTGGCAAAACTGCCGCCGCATGGCGACCCCATGGCCACCCCAGATTTTTGTAAATAGATTTTTTTATCAAATAGCATAAAGTTATTGTTTAAGACAATTTCCAATAACGTCTCAACCAAGTTGATAGTATTATCATCCGTCTTGTTATCGTGTAAAAATTCACGGACCCACTGGATGCCAAGATCTTGTGGAATAACTGTATAAAGATCTTTGATGTCAATGGTTAAAAACCAATAACTAACATCAAAAGGAATGTTTTTAATTTCATAAAGAAAGCTCCAGGAATCTTTACAGATCTGGGGTTCCTGGTTGATTAAGGGCCTTAGTATACTGTCAATAAGCTTGGCACATGCACAAGTAATAGAGCCACGACTATCAACAATAGGGCGAAAGGGGGGTTGTGATAAACTTTTGTGGATTTTCGGAATACCGAACAAAACGGGTAACTTAGGGGCTAAAACACTCAAATACTGGTACTGATCGAGATCAATAAATCTTTCAAGAAACAAATCTTCAATCATTCCCCTAATTTTTGCATAAGCAATGTTAACCTGATTAATACTCACAACTTCATAAAAGTCCATGTTTAGGAGAGACATCATTTTCTGAACATACAAAAAATCATCCATAAACACAAGACCACCCCCTTATCTGGTTTCATGACTCTAATATTACAATTTTTCAACAAATCTAAAAATTCACGCTGATGTCTGGTGATATTAGCAGATCGCTTATGAAAAAATGTTTTGTCAGATTTAAGAGCCCTTAAATCATACTCACACATTTTTTCAAAAAGGTGTAAAGTTTTATGCAGGGGGGGATTGTAAACACTAGAAACTCTAAGAGAACTTGCTGGAACAATACCATCACCCAGCAATAACTTTAAGTTGAGTTTTCTAACAAATAATTTAAGGTCAATAATTGTCCTGACCAAATCAAAATGTGTGTCAGGGACAAAAGATAAGCCCTTAGAAAAAAACTCAACTAAATCAGAATCAATATCAAAGGATGTGTAATTATATATTTTAAAGTCACCTTTAGAGTCTGTTAATACAAGTGGGTCAGAAAAATGACCTGTCATCTCCTGTGTTGTGATCTCCGGTTCCTGTAATTGCCTTGATTGTTCTTGCCCTGTCCATTGGCTCGGTTGGCTTTCTTGTTTCTGGGAAAACCCTGCTGGGTGTTAGAATTATCACCATTAGATGCAGCAGACCCTTGGGAAGCCACAATATTGTTGTTACCAACTCTATTAAGGTTCGTATTAGCAGTCTTGTTTGAATTGCTAAGGAGCCTTTCACTACGACGAAGTGGCACAGCTTCTTCGTCGTAATTGTCCAACTCCGAGTTAAGCTGAATATCTACTATGTTCAACGGTTCCCCATCAGTGTTCCTTTGAGTAGTAACACCTTGTAATTTATTAGAAAGTAATGGGGGTCGGGGATAAGCTTTATTTGCCCTATATTCATGCATATCTCTGTTAATCTTCTTCTTTTTATTACTACTCAGTCTTCATCTTGAGTGACATTGTCATTCCTTACCCTTCTGGTGTTGGTAAACCCTTGAGCATGTACAATGTGCCTCAGATCGAGTTCACAAACATTCTCATAAATACTGAGCACAGGGTGTAGTGGGGGGTTAAATATGCTGGGGACCATAAAAACCTGGATACTATCAACCATATTACCAAACAAAACAGTTAGGTTTCCTAACGAAATACATTAAATCCATAATAGATTGTACAATATTCAAATGTCTACTTCAATATTTTTAATTATTCATCTATTAGTATAGACCCAGTGCTTATTGACTTTCTTGCCAAGGGCAACACATTTGGCCCTAGTAGACATTTGAATATTGTACAATCTATTATGGATTTAAAGTATTTCATTAGGAAACTTAACTTAACTGTTCTGTTTGGTAATATGGTTGATAGTGACTGGGTTTTTAGGGTCCCCAGCATATTTAACCCCCCACTACACCCTGTGCTGAGTATTTTTGAGAATGTCTGTGAACTCGATCTGAGACACATTGTACATGCTCAAGGGTTTACCTACACCAGAAGGGTAAGGAATGACAATGTCACTCAAGATGAAGCTCTAGCTTTGCACACATTAAGATCGCTACAAGTGATGAGATCCAAGATGGTGGGCATCTAACTGGCACCCTCTCCTTATTGCTCCAGGATTTAACTTCAGTTCTACTGCTTATTCTGGGAAATCACTGGCTCTCTACATCCTGATCGTTAATTCAACTTCTTACTGGCCTCTGTGAACTATTTTGAAGATCCTATAGAGATTCTGTTGGCTCTTAGAAATATAAACAACTAGCTGATGCGTGCACTGTAGTAGCCATGCGGATATTAGAGGCCTGACCTGCAGAACTACACATCGGGACAGTTACTGTAATCACTACATTCTTGATTGAAATATACAAAATGCTGAGAGAACCAGAAGGTATGGACACTCAAACCACAAAGTCTAAAATATCTGCCATCATTACCTCTCCAGAAAAAGAACCTAAAAGATTGAGATCATCCAAAACTCCACCGGAGCTCTCCAAAGACCCGATCAGACAGAGACCTGAAAACACGCAACCCATGGATGAATTAAAAAATGCTCTCACACCCTTGCAAAACGCCATACAAGAATTATCGGCAAAGTTCAGTACCTTTGACACATCCTTACAAAAAATTGTTGACAGACTGGACTTGCTAGAAGAGAAATCTAAAACAAATGAGTTCGATATTCTTTCCCTTAAGGAAGCTCTCCAAATGAAAGATAAAGCCATCAGTACCATGCAATCCAAGATCATTGACTTGGAAGCGCGAAGCAGAAGAAATAATTTGGTGATTCGAGGTTTGAGTGAGAAATATGAACCTAGTCAGCTAATCAATGTTGTTACACAAATCTTCACTAATTTATGCAAAGAAACTAATCCTGCGCATAAATACCACATCGAAAGAGCGCACAGGGCTCCCCGGAGCCAGCAGATAGCCACACAGCCAAGACCAGTTTACATTAAAATGCAGAACTTTCAAGATGTCCAATCTATTACATCAGCCTTCAAAAAAAATAAAAAAATTGCCTGGAATAACCAACCGCTAATAATCTCACAGGACTTACCCTTAGAGATACGAGAGATGCGTCGGAAACTGGCTCCCTACTGCGCTGAACTTATTCAAAGGAAAATTCAGTTTCAGATGAAGTTTCCCTCAACGCTGACCTTTATCCACCAGGGAACCAAATTATCAATGTCTTCCCCTACTGAAGCCAAGAACATATTTATTAAGTGTTTTGGCTTGGCGCCCTCCATTTGAACATATGCTATTATGTGTTATCTCGCTCCTGATACACATGTATGTTTTGCTCTGATGCGCTCTTGTTATACAACTGGATTGTCATTCTCACTTTGATGCAGTATGAAATCTAGTTTGATATATGACAAATAATTTCTTTCTCAAAAGAGTGCCTTAGCTAGCCCTAGGAACCTTGTCTTTGGCAGACAAAATACAGGAGAACTCCTATAGGGGAGGCGCTTAGACAGTTTTAACTGCTACACATGTAGAGGAAGAAACTCATACATGCCCGTTTTGCGAGAGGCTTAACTGCCTTTAAATATTGTACTGTATGACAAGCTGATTAAAAGGACAAATTAATCGTACAGTATGGTAATGAATACCTTTTGTTTTCATATATATTATAATGTTGCCACTGTTACTTGCTTACTTCATTTGATCAGCCTAAGAACCGATCACATTAAATGTGATATAATGCTGTTCCAAACAACTCGAGTTATAGATAGTGGGTTGATTACGACTACCATATTAAATATCCACTTTCACCCTAGGACATCCTATAAATCCCTACAGCCTATATGCATAAAAGCTGAACTCATTTAATAACCTTTTGAAACTTTATGAAGATTTCTTCGCAAATTTACCTGTTTCGCTGTTTTTGTAGGATATATAATTGTGGGTTACTTATGGGCATTTTGTATATAGATCACAACACTGTTTTACCTTCTATGTTGTTACCCAGTGATTTGCCAGACTGATCAGGCTTATGGTTTGTTTATACTTTCCTTGGAAGCTATAAGGATTCCAAGAAGGGATATGATGTCTAAGCTTGGGCTTGTTAGAAATTTGTACAGATTGTGTAAATATTGCACCTATTATTCACTTATTGAGTTAACTATAATGTCACACTCACGCATTCTCTCAATTGCTATAGGGAGGTGGGTATGCACAGGTATAGGATTGAGGGGCTTAAGTGCCATGTTTTTACTAATTGCTGCTTTAAGTTTATGGTATTTTAGTGCTTATATTATCCTTCTAGTTTTCTTATATATTTTTTCACCACCTGATAAATACTCATGTAGGTTTATACATAACATGTTCAGACAACATATTTAATACTAATATGGCTAATAATTCTAGTGTATTGATAGTGTCATCTTGGAATGTTAGGGGTCTCAATAACTGTGATAAAAAAAAATTAGTAATGCATATTTTACTTAAAACTTATTGTAATGTTTGCTTTCTACAAGAGACACATTTATTAAGTGCAGATTGGATAAATGACATGAGAAAAACCTGGATTAGTGATATTATTTCCTCTGGCTCAATTAACAACTTGAAGGGAGTGGCTATTATTGTTAAAAAATCCTTCCAGATACAAATTATATCAAAAGGGGGTGATCAAGAGGGGAGATGGTGCTATTTCACTTGCTGTATTCAGTCAATAAATAATCCGATATTATTTCTCAATATTTATGGGCCATGCTCTGGGCAATCTGAATTTATTATGAATATTTATAACATTTTGCTTAAATTTCCGAATCATGTCCTAATAATTAGAGGAGACTGGAATGTTGTCATCAACCCCCAGGTAGATCGTAAAGGGAAAGATAGTTATGGAAATGTGATAACTTGTAAAGCCTTATCTGACATGATTGATGATTTTGACTTGTGGGACCCAATTGCATCCAGTACTACTGCCCTGGAGGATAGACACAAACATTTTACTTATTTTTCTAAATGTCATCACTCATGGTCCCGGATTGACTATTTTTTGATCTCAAATTACTTGAGAAATAGGAGAACTAAGTTTTCGGTTGAGCCCCGTTTCCTATCAGACCACTCAAGAATAATCTTAGAAATTAGCTTAACCCACTCTAGTACACCTACAATTCCTTCCTGGTCTCTAAACTGCAATCTTCTAAATGATAAGTCTTTGGGCAATGACGTTAAAACGACTCTTAAAGATCTTTTTGGTAATAAACAGGATGAATCCATCTCCTTTGACGTTAGATGGGCTGCAACCAAAGCCGTACTTCGAGGTATCTTCATCAAAAAAGCGAGTTTTCTTAAAAAGCTACGTGCTAAAAAATTAGTAGACCTACAGGTTGAAATTGATCGTCTAGAAAAGAAGCTATTAGATAGATACTCTGAGGGCACAGAAAAAGAATTAACTGCCAAACAAAAAGAACTATTTCAATACCACCAATCTAATTTGTCCCTTTGGGAATTCAAATATATAGCGAGATTCTCACAATACATTCAAACTCCCTCCAAGGCTTTGGCGAGAATAATTCTTAACACACCTAGATACCCGAGAATCTCTTGCCTCCAGTACAAGAATCAGGTTTATAGATCTGACGAGCATATCCTCCAGCTTTTTCACCAAATATATTCAGAAACTTATGCCAATACCAATTTCATGACCTCAAAGGAAGAGATGGGAAACTTTCTGGATATGATTTATTTCCCGAGAATTACTGAACTACAAAAAGGTCAACTCTCAGCCCAGTTTAATATCAAAGAAATTATAGAGGCTATTGACAAACTGAAGACAGGAAAAGCTCCGGGCCTGGATGGTTTTCCATCTGAATTCTACAAATCACATAAAGTTATTCTGGCCCCTTTCCTATTAGACCTATTTAAATCCATTGCTGCTAACGGTATTAAAGATCCATATATTAATTATTCGAAAACTATTTTAATTCCTAAAAATACATTAGATGACACTAATCCTAATAACTACAGACCGATATCACTTATGAACGTAGATATTAAAATCTTGTCCTCCATTTTAGCAAATAGACTGAAAGGAGTACTAAACAACCTGATCTCCCCAGAACAAGCTGGATTTATGAGTAACAGACATACATGGGACAATACCCTAACACTAGAATCTATGATAAAATTAACTAAACAGAACCGAGACCCTATTTATGCCTTGATACTAGACGCAAGTAAAGCCTTCGACAGAGTTAATTGGGATTTCCTGTTCTTGACTCTTTTAAAATTTGGCCTCCCCTCTGAATTCATTGACTTAATTAAGATTCTATATAATAGCTCATGCACCCATCTTTGCATAAATAAAAAATTCTCAAATCCGATTAAAATAGCCAATGGTACAAGACAAGGATGCCCTTTGTCTCCCCTATTGTTCAACCTATATATAGAGGTACTACTTCTGTTTGTTACACAGAAAGCCTACCATGCCATCCCGAGAGTATGTAACTTTACCATTAAATTCATTGCCTTTGCAGATGACCTTAATTTGTATTTTATGTATCTCTCTAATGACGCGATGAAATTAATAAACTCCATAGATACCTTTGCAGCGATTTCTGATTATAAAATTAATGCCAATAAATCGCATATCTTCCAAATTAATCCTGAAGCGCATAAACCACATCTTTTTCCAGTCTTGCCTTTCCGTACCTGTCACTCCTTGAACTATCTGGGAGTCACATATGAAGATTCGTATTCCTCTATTATGCAAGCTAACTTAGTGAAAACTTGGAACTCTATCACACAAGATATGAAACGTTGGCAATTATTGAAACTTTCTACACTTTCAAAAAATCTCCATTGTCAAAATGAATGTACTTCCAAAAATTCTCTATCAATACAATTCCTCTTTATCCCCGGTCACAATTACTTTTATTAAGAAAATTCAGAAAGAGATTGGAAAATTTATTTGGCACCCAAAATCAGTTAGAATGTCCTATTACAAACTCACAGCTCCTAAATTAAAGGGAGGCATGGTGATGCCAAACTTTATTTTATACTATAGAATTATTCGTGCCAATAGAATTCTCGTTATTGCCAACTATGCCACTGGATCCATACCATGGACCCCTATATGGATTAAGATATGGTACAAATATGCCATTAATAAAAACATCAATCCCAAATCTCTACCTTTCCTTACGAGAATTTCAATCAGGAAAATGAAAATACATAGAATTCTCAAAGATTTAATTGAGAATTTTCAGGAACTATTTAAATCGGTGGGCCTATCTAATGCCCTATTGTTATTTCAGCCTATCCATCTTAATCCTAACATTATAATGGGAGGCCAAATGCTAAACTTAAACAAATTTCCCCTGATCAAAAACTACACGATATGGGATATACACAAATTTAAACATCTCTCACTAAATGAGCTTAGAGAGATCCTGTCGCTGTCTAAAGCCTATACTATTATTCTGAGGCAAATAAGAGATCTTGTCTCATCCCTCCTTCTGAATCAATATAACTCAGAATCTGAGATCAATATAGTCACGCAGTTACTCCTAAGTCTAAACTCCAATAAACACATGCTCTCCATAACGTACAAAGCATTCTCCTCATACCTTTATGGAGATGAAGTTACCTTCGCTGAATACTGGAGCAGACAAGGATCTAATCTATCCTCACAACAAAAGAAAGACTCGATAAACCTCACGCTCAAATATTCCCCCTTTAAGAAATTTACTTACACCCAATTCATGATTACAAATAATCTATACCTTACTCCAACTCACCTAAATAAATTCAATGCTTCTATCCCCACCTCGTGCCCTTGTTGTTCTCACCCTCATGCAGACATTATCCATATACTATGGTACTGCAAATATGCTCATAACTTATGGTGTTCCCTCAAGATTAGACTGGATAAAATGGGTTACCACAAATCAACGTTATCTTGGGAAATGGCTCTACTCCACATTACCAAGATCAATATGCCACCCCTTAGACTTAAGAGTCTGATCATCATATGCCTTTTGATTAAATTCTATATTACTAAACATTGGATAGACCGCTCCAAACTAACTTGGGAGGGTTTTAAAAAGATGGCAGTTACATACATAACTTCTCAAAAATTAATAACTGTCAACTCTTGTAAAAAATTGGAATTTAAACAGTTATGGGACTTCATTTTTTCACTACTAGATACGATACAACCGAGCCATGCTAACATACCTAAATTTTTTATAACTGCTTATATTCTTCCTTTTCCCTTTAAAATATATGGATAAGCGGCTTTATGGTGTATTTCTGAACATACTGAATCTCATGGCACTGTGTACATAGTTGTTTTTATCTACTTCAAATAACAATTTGTTTTGTTAACTTCTTTTACATGTAGTGTTGTGTTTTCACACTGCTTATGCATTCATATATCTTGTTAACTTCTGGATGTTTTTGATTTGTTTATTGAATTATATTAAAATGCAATAAAGATTGTTTGCAAAAAAAAAAAGATCTCTACAAGTGAGGACGGTTAAACTGGATAAAGGGGGTGGTTTGGCTATCTTTGACCTTGTGGACTATAATACTAGAATGGGAATACTTCTGGACAGTGAAACTTATTCTAAAGTGTCACTGAATTAAATCAATATAGCCTACAATCGTATTAAAGGTTACTTAAATGACTTATTTATAGAAGCAAAAATCAATATCGACATGTTTAATTACGTCAATTCCATGGCCTAAAATTCCTGTTATGTTCGGTATCCACAAGGTGCACAAAGATTTGTCAAACCCCGCCTATGAGACCCCTTAAAGATGGAAGGGGTTCAATTACATATCCTGGTGAGAAGGTCGTGGATACTATTTTACAGAGATATTTAGAGAATGAACTCCAAGTCTGTAAAGACTCTTGGACCTTTTTACAAAAGATCAACAACCTGGAGTTTCACAGGGACAACAATCTTTTAACTATTGATGTCAAAGATCTTTACACCTCGATTCCCCACCTTGAGGGGGTTGAATGGATGAGCTTGATGCTTAAAGCTAAGGGGGCACCAGTTCATGAGATACACCTGATAGATGTAAGATGTATTGGTGGACACAATCCTCACTAACAACTTTTTTACCTTTGACAAGGAGTTTTATCTCTAGAAGGGGGGAGTGGCTATGGGTTCGTTATGTGGGGCCAGTCTGGCCAACTTAGTAATGGCACATTGGGAAAGAGAATTCATCTTCAACAACTCCCAACAGATGGCGAATCTTATATACTACACCCGCTTTTTGGCTGATATTTTTATTGTCTTTACAGAGGGTGGAACGCAGGCACAAATTTTTGTCGACTAATTAAACCACCCAAATGATTTCCTTAAATTTGCTTTCAACTTTAATTGTAACTTCATTGACTACCTTGACATTAAGCTGACTAAGGATGTAGTAAACAACAGATATGTGTCAAAACTTTTTAGAAAAGACACTTACTGTAATTCATTCCTTCATTTTACAAGTAGTCATCCTTTTACACAAAAACGTTCCATCGTCAAGGGTCAATTAATTAGAACAGCCAAAATGATCTCCCTTGAGGCTGACTTTATTGATAAATGTACGTTATTGAGTAATATGCTTCAACACCGAGGATACCCCATCAACCTTATTGATGCACTAGTAGATGGAGTGCAATATAAAATATATAATGGGATAATTAAGCCCATATTGGGTGGAATGGTGTTGACTATTGAAACCGAGCAGGAAGTTTGTTGTCCTAATTTCCAGAGTACGAGCCAAATTTTAGACTGGACTAATGTCAATATGATGTCTAATTACAGTGAAAAAGTTAGATTTATATTATATAAAAACTGGGAATTTATCAGTAATGATAAATTCTTAGCTGAAAAATTAGGTAGTGTACCTAAACTCATTTTTAAAAGAGGTCTCAACATCAAAAATCTATTAGAAATGAAAGATCCAATGAGTTTAAATAGATACACGGGGATGTCCACATGTGGCACATGTAGGATGTGTAAATTTATGGATGTAGCAAGACATTTAGCATCAATGGTAGAAAGTTCAATTTGAATTTCAAATTCCATTGTAATTCGAAGTTTATTGTGTATGTCGCTAAGTGCACTTCCTGCACAGCATTCTACGTTGGGAGGATGGAGCGTAGGCTCCGTGATAGAATGTACAAACATATCCATGCAATTGATAAAAATAAAAGTGGCAACTCTTTGGCCAAACACTCACATCTGAGTGGGGGACATAGATTTATGTTTAAAGCAATAGACCAAGTTCAGCCTGATGTCAGGGGTGGCCCAGTGAATTTACTTCTAGAGGAATGTGAATTAGCTTGGCAATTCAGACTTAATGCTTTTTTTAGTCCTGGTCTCAATGAAGCATGTGGCATTTCTATTTTGCTTAAACTAAAAAGTTTAAAGAGATGATATTACATTAGTAGGTGTGACAGTAGTTTTTATGGTTTATACTCATAGAACATCATATAGGTTTTGTTATATATTTACGTTTTATTACATATAGCGTAGTGTACTTAAATTGTATAAATAACTTAGTTACAGTTCATTTTCAATAACAAGTGTATATACAGCCTTGATTGCTGATAGGAAGTTTTTAAACATGTGATGTTTTTATAATTAGAATTTAAAAATGTCATGAAGTTTTTTACTTTATCTGATTAACAGTGATGAAAAGAGCTTCATATTAAACTCTTTTTTGTTTTACTACTGGGCTGTTAGACTTGTTGATTTATTCATTTTGGTTTTACATTTTTTGCTATCTTCACTGCTGCCTATTACCACAGGAGTCCCACAGTGGTCCATTCTGGGACCCCTTCTATTCTCCATCTTCATTATTGATCTCCACAGCATATGCCAAGATGCAACTGTTATACAATATGCTGATGACTCAACATTAGTCTGCTCAGCCAGTGACCCACACGCACTCCTCTCCATTACCCAAAAAGCCTTCTAAATTACAGAAACCTGGTTTCTTAACAAAAACCTATTGCTTAATCCCGAAAAGACCAACAGTTACTATTTAAACCAAACAAATCCAGCTCAATGCCCAACACATTTAATATTGTGTCCAGAGATGGGACTATCATCTCTCCAGGCACTCATACTAAACTGCTAGGAGTGACCATTGACAACAACCTCAAGTTTGATCTACATATAAATCAAACTATTAAAAACATTCACAAAAAATGTGCAGTCTTTATAAAAACAAACAATTTCTAACCCAACCTGCTAGAATAACCATAGCTCAAACCCACCTTATCTCCACACTATTCTGCGTCTCTCCCATCTTCACTAACCTACCCAAAACTGAAATGGCCAAGCTTAACATCTGCTACAATCAAATTGCCAAATTTGCTACTGGTGCCCCCTACTGTGCCCACCACTGTCATTCACTAAATCAACTTAACTGGCTTGAATTCCCAAATATCCTCTCATTCCATCAGCTTTTTTTGCCCAGAAACTCCTACTACTTCCTAAAAAATACCAGCACTATCTAATCTACTTAAACTACAAACTAATACCAGACAACTTTGCTCTAGTGATAAAAGGCTAATCAAGTTGACCAAAAGCAATAACGCAGCAGGTGACGCTCTCTTCCCTAGCTACATTGGTAAAATTTGGAACTCATTACCTTCTGCTATTACCTCAGCCAACTCAATGGTTACATTCAAAAAGCTACTAAAAGAACACCTAAAACTCACATGGCTATGCCCTTGCTACCCACCAGATTGACCCATATCATGCACACCCTCTGACCTACTCTTGTGCTCCTTTTCACTTCTATCCCTTCAAGAAGAATCGTGACTCCGTCTTATAGTGCCTCACCTGCGAACACCCATATCAACAGTCAGCAATTATACACATTTCCAACTTTAAACCCAACCACAACTCACAAAACTAACCCTAACATCCATTCCAAACCCCCCTTCACCTACATTTGTCTCAATCAGTGTTATTACTGGAAATCAATACATGCTAAGTACTACTTTACTCTAACTTAAACTATGGAATTTTGTTAAAACTTGCGACTACCGATGAATATTGTACTTTGTAACTTTAAAACTATGGAATCTTGTTAAATCATGTGACGTGTTTTCCTATGAATACTTGCTTGCTATATAGAAATCTCATATTTGTTTGTTCTTAATCTGTGGAGCTTTTCTCCCTGGGCCTCAGCTGGAAATGGAGATGTATCCAGTCAGACTCTCCTGGTCAACAAATATAAAATAAAATAAATATAAATAAATTAAAACTGAGCAATGGTTAGCAGTACTCAGCTTTGCTTAGCCAGTATGAGCATTGCTTAGAAGTCTCATTCTAATTAGTATTCAGCCCAGCTGAGTAGATTTGCACACCATTAAGAACTGGACAGCATTTTCCCCTTTAAGCACTGCTCAACTCACCTTACCAGGTTTGTGCACCACTGAGCTGTGCTCAGCATTTTCAAAAATGGTCCAATGATAGCAAAGGGCAGGAATATGGCCTTATTTAAACCACACAGGTGGGAATACAGCCAAAAACTGTTGTAGTTTGATTGCTGCAGGAGCTATGTCTGGAGTTGGAGAGGGAGCATGCTTTTGGGCACAGTGTTGGGACATCTTGGAGTCCAGGGTCATGGCTGGGCTCCTTGTTAAAGACCATGACCACAGACTTCTGCAGGGCCAGTACCAGGGCTCAGACTACAAAGCAGAGGCTTTGGACCATCTGGTACATGATCTCACCAGTGCTACTGGAATCCCCCAAACTGGTGAGCAGGTATGGAATCATTATACCAAACTAAAGTGTAGGAAGGGGGCACTCTTGACCCAATGGATCCAAGAGGCTTGAGATGGGGATGCCCCAGTAGTGAGTAAGTATCATACCCATATCAGCACCCAAATCTAGCCTGCATATGTGATAGACATGTATGCTTAATGTTTTTTTTCCTACAGCTGCAGAGGAGGGAGCTAGCAACCTAGAGGCCCATGGCTGACAGATTGGTGAGGTTGCGATGAGAGTCTGCTGAGTTCAGTGTTATGTTGCAGTATATAGTGCAATACATAAAAAAAGAGTACATTGTTTACTGCCAGTAGGTATAGTGTGTTCTAAGTGTATTGAATAAATAAAAAGTTGTCAGACCAATATTGATCTACAGGATATGCAGTAGTACTGAATGTAGACTATCAACTGTAAGAAAGCACTGTGTTATGCTACTCAAATAAAAGTTTATACCACAAACTGTTGTATTTAATCTTGTTTGTTGTTGAAGAAATAGAATGTGTAAAACAAGATATAAATGAAATATGAAATATGTCCTGCACTAACATCTGAACCTTGATTAGTAATGTGTAATGGACTACAGTGTACCCCCTGTAGTATTGACTTGTGTTAATCTTTGCACTTCAGATTGATGTAGTCCTGAATGTGGGTATGCTGATGCAGGCAAATATGAGAGTGTAATAGGTGGAGACTGCAAATATATGATGTCCAAATGTATATGGGTCAGGTATGCAACCCATCACCCTGCTATACTCTGTACAGATATTCACATCTACTAGGAGTTAAATGTGTACACCTGATTTCAAAGGATTAATACACAGTACAATAACTATCAGTCAGGCATGCATGTTCAACTGTCACTACAGTCTTTGATGCCACTTTACTTAGATTACAAGGTCATACTGTCTGGCCAAGTAAGTATTAGGCAGAAATCAGTCAAGCAAAAGACAGTAGTTCCCCAGTAGCTCAGTGTGTTGAGAAATAGATATGTTATTAATTATTGCACACACAGACCATGGTTTGAATCCAGGGAGTGGTACTAAGAATATTTACAGGCAAGTAATCCTGAATATGTGTAAAGATAGTCAGGTAGTGTTAACAGATATTTTCTCTACTGATTTTACAGGTAAAGAAATTATTGTAGTAGCTGTATGATGGGTATACTAATAAACTTTGTGTCCAAATGTTCCAGTGTCCAACCCCATGTCTGCAAAAGACAGCAGGATATGTGCATACACCATGCACTCTTCCTGATACATGTCTCTCAAGTGTCATGCTGTCATAGCTAGTGATCACTGTTGCCAATAATCTTGGACACAGATATGAATCTAGTTGTAGAATGCTAATAGCATACTCACACAGCATCAGTGCAGGCTACACCTTGTTAGTCATATATGTAACTCTGACATGTACGAGTCCCCTCCAGTCATACCCAGAGTACTCACACTTTGCCCTATACCATTTCAGCTTGACAGTTTAACAATTATGTATGCGCTACAGAAACTATGGGCCACAGGTAGATGTAAAGTGAGGGCAGACCTGTAGAGTATTGAGCAGTACTGTTGTAAAAAAACATAGCATATACAGTTGTTAATGGACTTTTTTTCTCTACCCCTACCCCTTATCTGCATCAATAATTATTATCCATATACTACGGGTATGTTGTTCTTAAAATCTAATGTTGGGACTTGTGTTCTATTAGTGTGTATATATTTAATTGTTTACATATTAACATACCTTGTTCAAATACCATTGTTAGTGGCCTGTTGCCACACATTTAACTAGCATGCTGTTAAAATTCTGACTGTTATTCCATGTATGCATGTGTTCTGTTTGTTATGCAGTTGTGTGAATTACACTGTTCTGGGTTAATTGGAACACCCATGCATGCTGTTATAAGTAATTTTGAAATGTTTTGTTCATGACTAACCAATACATTTTGTAAAACCTCAACAATATAGCACGTTTGGAAAGGCCAATCCCGGTGGATCCACCTGTCCTGCCTCATCTGGTCATGGCACCGGGCTCCATCATGTTTGGGACCCAACCCAAAACTGCCCCCTCTGCTGGTCCTGCACCACCCTTGGGTGGAACCACTTCAGGGGACGGGGCCCATCCCACCTGGGTGTGGATGCGGAGAGGAACCGGTCACCTGCAAGAAGTTCTGGGTATGGTGCACAGTGTCATCCGCTCAGAGTTGGTTAGACGGCTGAGCCAGATCAAGGGCAGACTGAAGCACCTTGAGGGGCAGCCTGCTCCTGTTGTTCAGCTCCCAGCACAGCCACCTTCAGGGCCATTAAGGTGCAGTGGTGACTGCCCATAGGTATGGATCTCAGTCTCATGGTATCCATTTAAGGACTCATGGGCCTCTGATTCCCAACCACCCTCCCTGTCCAAGGTGTTTACTCCCCTCATGTGTCATATACTGTCCTGTCTGCTGTCTTGTGCATCTTGTCTGTCTGCGAATGTAACCTATTCTACCCAACCTACCTCCCCAATCATACATATAGCCCTTCCCCAACCTCCCACTCTCACCTAAAAAAAAAAAAAAAAAAAAAAAAGGGCATCTGTCCCACAAAAAAATCATTAACCCCTTACATAGCTCTACATTTTGCCCTCATGTACAGTGACATATATGTATGTTGCCAACACCCCTCCCTGTAGGGTGTGAGGCTGTACATTCCAAATGTTCCACATGATTCACAGCTTTTGCTGCACATCCCTAACTGTTTTCCCTAATGTTTTACACCCTGTTTGCCCCCATTTCATCATTTTTCTATCACCCTTTTTTCTTTTCTTTTTTTTTTGAAATTAGCATGGGTTTGAGCGAGAATAAGCAGCGCTAAGCGAAGCCAAGCAGGACTAAGCACCTTTTGGCATCACTTAGCATCGCACAAACCAGTGCAAACCTGCTTCAAACTGCTTTAATCACTCTATCTCATTCAGCCACTGCTCTGCCTAGCAACAAAAAATCAGCCCTGCCAAGTCTCGAACCCAGAACCCTGTGCACTGCAGTCAGAGCAACTACCACTATACCCTATGAGCTGTGAGAATTGCTACTGCTACAGTAAATATATCATGCGTTATGGTCCTCTAACATTAGGAAAGAAACAATGTAGAATTAGTAATGCTTTTATACATATGTAGATCTAGATCTAGATCTAGATAAAGATATCATGAAGTGCAGTCATACCTCTCAACCTCTTAGTGCAATAAATCTGGGCAAAGCCTGACAAAGTGGGAGGGGCAAAGGCCGATAAATAGGGACATATTTTAAATATGGATTTTATAAGCTTAGAAAGTTGCTAGAGCATTTGTTTTAACATATATTTTCTGAAAGATTTCAAGTTTTGCCATACCATTGGCTAATGGAAAGACAACACAGCTGTTCTGGATACAATTAGCAAATGGGAGACACCAATCGGTGCACAGGCCATCACCTGTCCATGATCATTACTTACAAAAGGCAAGCTGCTGCCTATGCAAAACAGGCCTGATCTTTTCTATGCAAAGACAGACTGTGAATACAAAAAGCTACACTTCTGGATTACTCTGAGAAAACACTACAGCACTATAACAGGTATGTCAAACAATTAAGCATGTAATGGAATGCAGAAGGGGGATGCAATAATGTTAAAAAGGAAGTTAAACAATATTTCTCAACAAGACTTGCTGGACTGATATGTTGTTATCCAGCACCTATAGCCATCCCTGCTGGCTCTCTCTGCAGTGATATAGATCACAGCTCTGGCTCGAGGCACCCCAGCAAAGGTCATCTCACATATGACTACTACTGGAGTGTCTGTTGTACAATACTGATTGTGATACTGCCAGGCCAGCTACCTGGGATGTTGTAAATATTCATATGCCATGTTTGAATACTACTATGATACATATGCTTATCTTACAAATGCCAGTGACCCATATAGGGTATCTGCATAGTACACAATTGGTACAGAAGTGTGTGTTGAATTGTATGTTATATACTGAGCTCATACTTTTCAACTGGCCAGAGTTTTGCAGACTGACCACATGTTTGCCTCATATTTGTAGTCATTTTCTCATACAGTTGTGTTTTGTCTGGCAAATCATTGGCAAATCAGTAAAGATTGAAGTCATAACATAACAGGAAACATTTGAATGTCAGATGTCATATCATTCAGAGTATTCCCGTGAATGCAAAACCTACTTTGCTATCAACTGTCTAAGTGTGTTACAGCAATATTTATAAAGTGTCACTATTTTTGGGCCTTTACTCCCCGTTTATGTGTGCCTTTGTCCAGATGTCTTGCTCTAACAGGTTGAGATGTATGATTGAGCTGCAAGAGTGTGTGTCATACTGACAATGAACAGAAATGTATATCAGGTATTACCTGTGCACATGTATGTATTAATAGTAGTTGCTGGAAACCTCAAACATACAGACATGAGTTGCAAAACATCAGGTAAATATGGTGTACTTGTTTTACAAATGTGTAATCTTAGTTTCAGTGCATCAAACAGACATAAATGTCTACAGCTGCAGGTTGTTGTATTGCCTTGAAACAGAAATAATTACTAGTTTGATTATAATTACTAGGTTAAAATTGGAAAAGTGTATAACTTTGTTATGACTTTGTGTCCAAGCCTTCACCAAACATCTGTATGAGCACCTACATAGCTGTATGGACTCAAATTACCTGACTTGACAAAACCATCTCCCCCCAAGGTAGAGTAAATCTCTGTGGTGGACAGCAGCAATACACAAACTCCATAATACGTGGAAATGTTGGCTGTACAGGGCCAAGAAGGAGTAGGTGCCAAATTGGAAGCAATCTCAACTTTGTCAGTCACAGGTGAATTAGTTTAAGGATAACTTTGAGTGCAAATTGGACACATCCACCAAGGCCAATCACAAGGCCTTCTTTACATATGTCTGCAATCTCAGAGGGAACACCCAAATCTGCTCTTTAATGGTGGTCAATAACACCACATACACATACGCCATAGATATAGCCAACCTGCTACAGACAGGTTAAGTGAAAACCTTACCGCCTGTCCCCCCCATCGGTAAAGGAGGACATGCACAGCTCCTGCCCCCTCCCCTCATCATCAGGGAGCAGGTCTGTAATGCCCTCTCAAAGGCAAGAAACTGAAGTCTCCATGGGACCTGATAACATCCCTAGCTGCATCCTACATGAACTCAGACATGAGCTCCCAGGTCCATTACACATTGTAGTCAATCAAAGCCTGAGCACCATTGTTATCCCATCTGCATGGAGGACAGCCACTGTCACCCCTTTACACAAAGGTGGAGCATCCACTGACCCAGTCAGTCATATGCACATCAGCCTAATTAGCCTGATATGCAAGACCATGGGAGGTATTATCAAGGACATTATAAACAGGGACATCAGCAACCTCAAAATGGTTGAGCCCATACAGTTTGGTATTGTCAAAGGGAGATCAGGCCTGTTAAACCTGGTCGACTTCTTTGAAGTGGTTGTTACAATAACTTAAAAAAATATCAAAGCACTTGTGAAGGCAACCTCCAAAAGATAGATCCAAAGTGTAAGACAAATTCTTTATTAATCCACAGTAAAAGCAGTCCAAAAAAACGATCCTCACTTGAATTATATTCCACACATAAATGCCTTCTTTGAAGCGGTCAACAAACACATGGATGAGGGGGAGACGGTGCACACTGCCTACCTTCACCTAGCCAAATCCTCTGCAGTAATCCCCAGCTGGCCACAGTACATAGGCCTACACAGCTAGGCATCAACTGTATGTTACCAGATGGGTAGCTAACTGGCTCAATGATAGTATCCACTTAGTCAAAGTAGTGGAAGCCACCTCTAGTAGTAGACCCTTAAAGAGCGGTGTACCCCAAGTATCTGTCTGAGGGGCCTCTATTGTTTGGGATATACTTTTCTGAGGTGCAAGGCAAAACCAGTGGTCTGTGGCTGACCAGGTGTACAGATGACTGCAAGCTGGGCACTGTCTTACTTCTCCCTAGTGATGTGACCATCCTCCAAGAGGCCCTTACCCAAATTAATGACTGGTGCCAGAAGCATTGCCTGAAATTGAATGCCAGTGAATGCATCATTATCCCTGTTGTGGTAGATGTCATCTACATTAGTTATGACAGTAATAACAATGAAAAAAGCATGCAATCAGTAGTGAGACGACTTATGCACCAAGGTTGATAGCAACCTGACAGTTTCTCACACATTAGCATCATTGTACGGAAGGCTGTCTACATGGCCCACTTCACGAATAAGGGTATGTCATCAAGGAACCAGGAGGTCAAGGAATCCCTGTACTCCTCCCTTATCAGACCCATTACTGAGTACAATGGCTCATATGGCATGTACCTTGCCAACCACATGCAGAAGTTGCAGAGACCACAGAGGTTCCTGACCTGGAAAATCCAGGGTCTGCAACACCTATCCTATACAGATAGGCTGAAGGCCCGGTCACTTTCCTCAGTCTCATGCAGACTGATCATAAGTGTGTGTCTGGCTAACAAGGCCATTCCCAAACCAATCTGGATGGGGATTCTGCATATTCGTAGGACAAACCTCACTTGTGCAACCTGCACACAAGGCCCTCACCAGGTCCGTGACATGATCAGTACTTGTTGGCGGGATAGATTTGTGTCACAAACAATGCACTGTCTGTAAAATACACTCCCTCCCTATGTCTAGCAGAGCACCTCTATAGCCTTTTTTAAGAAGAAGCTGGATGACTGCATGGGAAACACAAAATACACCCCTGGGATCCCACCTGTGTCCCAGCTGGACAGGGGAAACAGGTGCTGACTTTGAAGGGACATGGGCAAAAATCTGGGATAGGCTTGTGAGAACATCTGAGCCAATAGCCTAGTATCATTTTATGAACCTATGCACCTAGTACTTTATACGTTTCCTGTATGTGTTGCAGACTGTCCTGCAATGTTGTCTTAAATGAATCCCTGTGAGTCTGAAATGTGTAGTTACTGCATTGATAGAGTATTCTCTTGTTCCTTTATTAGTTATTATCACATATCATTACACTTTGTCATTGTGTCTGGTCTGTATAGCACTAAGTCAGCTCTTAGAGTACTTGCATATCCACGTGGTGACACTGTATAGCTCACTCCAGTAGCCTTGGTCTTTGTCACACATAACATTTTGCTAATAGGCTCATCACACAGTAGGATTTTTCACCCTTTGTTGAGGGCCTTACAGTAGCTGTTAAAGAGATGGATTGTGACAGTCAGAACTACCTTAAAGTCTGGGCTGAAGGGCCCATAGGTAGCAAAGTTGTGCCAGACTTTAACAGGAGTGTGCATGTTTGTGTGTGTGTGTGTGTGTGTGTGTGTGTGTGTGTGTGTGTGTGTGTGTGTGTGTGTGTGTGTGTGTGATTCAAAACTCAAATAGCAAAGTGTGTGTGTCAGCTACTTGGCCAGGGACCTGAAGTACTGGTTGGAAAGAGAGGCTGACAGATGTTTTGGATTGACTGCTCTGCTGGGATGTTAACCTCATAGGTGTACAGTGTGGAGTGTTATTGGGGATGTGGAGAGAGAGGGAGAAATGATCTTCACACTGACTGTGACCTCTGTGTGCTGTGAAGGGTAATTGTACTTTAATGTGGATGTACTGCTCATCCTGCCATTGTGTACATCCCTCACTGATGGTAGGGCAAGTATTTTGGCTCCATGATGATTGGGCCAGTGCGGGGGTGACACACTGACAGTATATACTGGTGGATACAGATGGCATATCACATCATGTACCATCATTGAGCCCCTCTCAGTTTGACAATATCATATAGGATCATTTCACAGATTGTCCAGGTCTCCTTGACCATTCCTGGCATACTCTGCCTAGGTGATTGTGCACTCCACACCTGTATCTGGATGCCTCACACCTATGGCTAGCATACCTTGTGACCCCTGCAGCAAGACAGCAACTTATAGGTAGTAGTAGTGGGTGGATGCTGGCACTGGGTCAGCAGCAGTACATACATACTGAGCATACAGTGTAAGGGAATGGATACAGTACCAGATAACCAGGTACCATCACCGTGCCCCCAGGGGTCTGGCATGCCACAGACACATTCTCCCAACTATGTGGACAAATACTATGTATTGTTCAACTGGTTTGCAGAAATACACATTTGTCTGATGGGGGGTCTACATCTTTCAGGCACATGTATGCATTCCACAAACATCTGGGTGCTGAAGATGTCAGACACCTATGAGGAGGTCACCCTACAACACATATGCACTGATCTCAGTTATTGTGTAGCTCAGATGTTCCTGGAATGTCCACATGCACCTGTAGGAGCACTCACCTATTTGTGGGATGTAGGCTTGAATACATGGTACTGTAACGCGGCCCATAGGGGACACCCAGCAGTCAATGGCACTGATGTGTGTGGACACATAACAACACAGTCTGTCATAGCAGACAGGCCATTTATGGTATTCCATGTACCATACCAGGTAACTAGGTTGTGGGTCCTGAGCGGCCATATCCCTAGGCCACATGTTAGCCATTCTGCATGCAAGTCAGTAGCTGATGTCCACATCAAACAGGGACACAGGTGGTATTCCAAGGGTGTATGTGCTGTTAACCATCCTGTTGACCATGTTATGCCTGCAAAGGTGTAGGTAGTTACTCTGCCTGACATGGACAGGTTGTCCATTCCCCCAGAGGGTGACTGTGTGTGACAAACATCCAAGCTGTCAACAAGGCCAGTCCAGGTCACTCACCAGGTGGAGGTTGTTTGCGTGTGTGTGTGTGTGTGTGTGTGTGTGTGTGTGTGTGTGTGTGTGTGTGTGTGTGTGTGTGTGTGCGTGTGTGTATCAGCAAACATTATAGTGCAGGTATTAACTTACATATGTTATCTTCCCCTCACAGGTGAACATGGGGGTTGATGTCTCTACCCCTCATAACCTGATGTTAGTGTCTTTACGGACTCTGATAATGATGGTGATCATAGTGAGACACAGGTGGGGTTGTCATGGGCTGAATCTGTGCCATTGGTTGGTATCCCACTTTCACCCACACTGTCCCCGCACACAGTCAGTATGCCCGCACATACCCAGTCCCCAGCAGTCACAAATAATGAACAGTTGGAGGGTGGTGGCATGGAACAGGCTAGTGTGTTGACTATGGCAAGTGTGAGTGTAGACACTAGCCATAGCCAGAAAGCAGGTGAGGTCCCACATAGGCTGATGGACAGGGGTGCTCAAAGGAGGACTGCTGCTCATTAAGCTCCTGTCACAAGTGTCACAGCAGGTGTCACCAGAAGTATGTTTTGGCCTGTCATGGAGGCACAGGCATATTCTGAATGCAACTGGACAAATGCTCAGGGTCATGAATTCAACACTTCCTGCCGTGCTTGACAACCTCCACGGTCTTGGTGATGCCATACATTATTATGCTGATATCATGGATAGACAGTTGGGTAAGACATTGTCATTGCTTGACCGTACAATGTCTGTGCTTGAGCATGTGGTGGGAGTACGGCATTGGCCACGTGGATGTAGGTCAGCAACAAGATTAGCTGAGAGTCCACATGGCCATGCACATTCACACTCCCATAGTGACAGTACCACCAGCACTATTGAAAGGAGGGTAATGTTCACACCACAACAAAGCAGGTCATGGGCATGTTGTCCTGGCCGGTCCTATCTGGGACATGGATCCAGCAGACAGCAGTCACCATTGGGGAGTAGTACTGCATCTGGCCTTGGGCCTGGTGGCGCCAGTGAGACTCCTGGCAGAACCAGTTCCCATGTCCATGGCTGGAGATGGTGAACTGTACATCCTACCATGTATGGTCCACTGCTGTCCAACATACCCCTGTGTAGGGCAACCACGTGGCTTGACTGTGTGCATGCAAACACTCACACATCTCTATGATAGACAGCCCACCACCAGACAAACACAGCTCCTCTGCATGACCCAGTTGAACAACACCCCTCCAGACACAATCACACACACGCACACACACACACACACACACACACACACACACACACACACACACACACACATACACACACATGATGTTAACTGTATGGCCCAGCCTAGGCCTCTGGAAAACCCACACCACACCCTGTGCATGTGATGATACCTGTGCCACATCCCTGTTATCCATACCATTGATGCAGGGGCATGCTAATATTGGTCTGATGCACAAGGTGAATATAGTACAGTGTAGTAATGTAATGCTGTGCAAGGTGCTATCTGCTGGCAATTGTTGTGGGTACACATCAAAGTGTATGTACCATTTCAGCCATGATGCATTATTGCTGTTAGTACTGCTGACTGACTGTAGTCTCAAATGCTGTATTCTGTTTTTGTTCTAGGTGTCTGTATGTCTGCAGGCTGTGGGCATGCTGACATTACAAACAATGAGTATGGCAGAGTGGAAACACAGTGACCTTTTAATAGCTAAGGTACAGCTGTATATGCACATGTTTACCAGGTATGTATGCATGCAACACTGTGTGAGGGACATTAGGGGCAGACAGTCTGAGCTTGCATACATACCCCTTGACACAGCCATCTAGCCTTCATACATGTCACCTGAGTGTTCTGCAGTACCACAGGCTCATACATACAGAGGAGGTTACTTGAGTATTGGCACTAGGTCCCTCACAAGCCTAACCATTACTTTAACCCTAACAGATTCACCTATCTTGTGGGCACACAGTAGTCACTGGGCCTTCTCACTTCTACATATTGCACATACATAGGCAACACACAATGTGTGTGTGAGATTATCAAATGTGAAGTGTGGGACACAACTTGCAATAATGTGACAGTTGGCAGCACATAGCATGCCCATGGCAAGTGCAATATACAGGACTTCCTCTGGTTTGCTACTATGACATCTTCTTTGCGTGACATTACCTTAGCTTACAGTATTTCTCATAACATTAAGGTGCTTCTGATGTGCAATAACTGCTCTATGCAATCAGTACAGAATTATATGACATGTTTCTTGTCCTACAGTCTTGGGACCTCTTTTCACTGTTTCAGTTGTTGTCACAGGTTGCACCTTGCCAAACATGGACTGCAACCTACAGGGTGATGCAGACATACCTCTTAACTGTACAGATTTCCACAGAATGTCCAGATTCTTCCCTCATATTTTTGGTCCATTTTCTCATAAACCTGTGTTTTCCTGGCAAATCATTCCTAAATCATTGTGGGTTGATGTAAAAAAATAATGGCAGACATTATGACTTGCAGACTTCATACATTTCAGACTATCTATGCTAATGCAAAACCTGTTATTCTATCACCTTTGCAAGTTTGTAGGAGCAATATTTGACAGGTGTCTCTATTATGTGGCCTTTGTCACCCCATTATTTATGGCTTTGTAAACATTTTTTTCTCTAAGAGCTTGGGAGGTATGGGTACAGATGGTGGCCATGCCTCTGACCTCTGCATATGTCTGCAGATTGTCCTGATGTCTGACACAATTTCTTTCCAGCTGTCATAAACTTGTGGTTTTCTGGCCAACATTTTGGAAAATCTTGACAGATTGACATTGCAAATTAATGACGGATATTGTCATCTAACAACACATACCCTTTTGAAGGTGCATTCAGATGCATGACCTGTTCTGCTATCTATTTCCGATGTATGTCACAGCAATATGTGAAGAGTGTGCTCAATGTTTGCTGTTTGCCCCAGCTTCCCATATGGCTTTAACCAGATGTCTTTCTGCGAGTGGTTGAGAGGTATGCTGGTACACACACACACACACACACACACACACACACACACACACACACACACACACACACACACACACACATATTCATGACCTGCCCCTGCTGATAGCTGAACCTCTACCTGCCAGTTTTAGAAATTATACTTCTAGATACATAACAGAAACACCACAGAGGTAATGTAGTGTTGCGGTGTCTGCCACTACTAGTCAAGTGGGTGACAATGGCAGGAGCTGTTAGGATTGCCAATGGTGGGTTCAGAGGCCCTTATCATGGTAGAGCCACCTAAAACACACACACGCACACATGCAAACACACACACACACACACACACACACACACACACACACACACACACACACACACACACACACACACACACACACACACACACACTGCTGCATGGGGACATGCATTGAAACACACATGCACACAGAGTTGACACTTTTCATACTAGATGACCCAACTATCTATTTATATACAATACATGGTGATATGATGATTACATGCACCACAGTGCCTTTGTGTTAGAAACTGTGTAACTGTGCTTGTAAGGTGGATGACATCTGTGGGGGGCTGCAACTAGGTTGGCAATCAGAGAGTTAAGAGAGTTAAGGGGCACACAAAATGGTATAACCATCGCATACACACAGTAAAGACAGCCACAGGGGATATGCATACAGAAACACAAACACAGTTGCCAATAGATTACTAACCCTACGTATCTACTTGTATGTACTATAGTGCTATGTACACATTACATGCACTATAGAGATTATATACTGAGGACATAACTTACTACCTCTTACAAGTAATCCAGGGAATGCCTTCATGGATGGTGGATAAAACACCCAAAATAACAACTGGTCTCATATATTGCTCTTACATACCTGGACAAGTGATAGAGTAACAGACTGTATCATGTCTCAGACAGGTACGACATCTGATGCTGACATGTCTATCACTATGGTAACTGTGACATATTTTGCAATGATTACTCATAAATGCCCAGACCACATATAGGTTGCAAATATTTGGATATTACATATATTTCTATACAGATGACTGGTATGGCCTGTATAGTTTAACATTTATTTATTTATTTTACATTTGTTTACTGGGCTAGTCCAATTGGATACATGTCCATTTTCAGTGGAGGCCCAGGGAGAAATGGTGCATGTAAGGGAGATGCCATTAACTGCTTCCTGTGAGACACATATCTGTCACTTCAACAAGCCCTATTGATATCACAGACCAGGTTGATGCTGCACCTACAGGTTGATTGAATGGGCCTAGACTTCCAGATGAGGGTCTGGATTGCTTTATATGCCAGACAGAGGTCACCTCTGAGGAGTCTGTATGGAAATGAGTACAGGAACAGTGCTGTTAGCCTATCTGTGTAGGGTAGGTGTTTGGGGTCCTGGATTTTCCTGGTGAGGAACCTCTGTGGTCTCTCCAGCTGCTGCATGTTCTTTGTGAGGTACATGCTGAAGGGGGCATTGTACAAAATAATTTGCCTTATAAAGTTAGAATACATGGATCTTATGACCTCTTTGTCCCTGGATGAGATACCCTTACTTTTGTGTTGGCACATCTATAAAGCTTTCTGTACAACAGAAGCAACATGGTGTTCAGACTTCAGGTTGCTATCAACTTGGGTAGCCAAATGCCATACTACTGATTGTGAATGTAGGACATTGTTATTAATGTGATAATATGTGGGGACATCAGTCTCCCCGAAGGGGATGATGATGCATCTGTAGACATTCAGCTTGAGGCCATATTTCTGGCAGCAATCATTTGTTTTGGTGAGACCCTGTTGTAGAATGTCCACATCACTTTGGGTATTGATGACTGTTCCCAACTTGCAATCATCTGCCATCTTGGTCAGCCATAGACCAGTGTTTTGGCCTGCACCGCAGGGAAGTATATCCCATATAGCAGAGGCCCCATACTGATCCCTGGGGTATGCCACTCATTACGGTTGTACTGCTTGACTTGGCTACTCCTATAATGATTATGTGGGTTCTATCAATGTACCAGTTTGCTACCCATCTGGAAACATATGTATTGCTGCCTAGTGGACAGAGTTCATGTACTATGACCAAGTGGGGAATCGTGTGTAAGGCTTTGGCCGAGTCAAGGTGGCCAGAGTCTTTCCATCATCCATGCCTTTATTGGCTGTCTCAGGGAAGTCATCCAGAATGCACTGACATACCTCCCCTTGAGAAAGGCAGACTGTGTGAGGTCAAGTATTTGGAGTTTGCCAATGTCCCTGTTAATGAGGTCCATGTTAATCCATGGTGATCTATAATGATAATACCTCAGACAATTTGTGTTGCTATGTTATTATGAGGCTACATGTTGGCTCTAGCTGTCAACCTGTCACAGACTGACATCTGTACAGGGCCATATATGACAGTCAGACACAGCCCCACACATGGGGACAGGATGTTAATAATGCTCTGGCAAACATAGACAGCTGGGAGACCAGTTTGGTATAACCTTGCTTTTTCTTATTGGTATGACATCTGCTTCTCCACTGTCTGCCATTGATGTTTTGACAGGAACCTTTCTTGTTTGGCACATAGTTTGGAAGGCAAATGCAATGTTATGACAAGTTGAAGAGATATACGAGGCATACTTGTGGTCCTTCTGTGACAGCCTGTCATTCCAGGGGTATGGGTGGTGGCCAATGACTTGTTGTCACTGCTGACACAGTAAGGTGGCAGCCATCTAACACCTGGTCGTACACTGACTTTCAGGTATCTGCTGTCCTACTAGGCACTGTGTAAGTTACTCCAAGCTGTGTACTGTCCATATGTGTGTCCCGCTGTCACTGACTTGTCCAGCTTTCCTACAGTGACAGATATTTACTTCTGGACAGTGTGTACAACTCCTACCATAGGTGTAGCATACAAAATAGTTGGCACAGAAAGTCTTGGAACATGGACCCTGTCAACCACAATACCGTACTTAGGCCACTAAGCCGCAGCAGCCAACAGTAAGTGCTGCCCACTTCCTGACAGTATTAACCATGCATATACATAGCACATTGACCCTGCATATTGTAGACATGCAACAAGTTATCAAGTTGATTGGGACAGCCCTGGGAATGTGTGCTCTGCTGCTATTACCCTACAAACATACAGGTTACTGCATTTCTATGGGGACACAGGTGTGTTGGGAGATCATACCTGTCAGTTGTTCACATTTGCACAGACTGTGCAGATGTTGGCTTTACTTTTTGGTTCCATTTAGCATAGTGTTGTGCCTGTCTTGGGAAATACTGCCATATCACTAAGGACCAAAGGTTAGAATGTAATAGAATGTAATGGAAGACATTTGAGTTTCAGACTTCCTACCCTTCAGAGACTTCATGCAACTGCAGGACCTGATGTGATATCACTGCTTAAGTCTGTAAGAGGAATGTTTCATCATTCTTCTTATTTGTGGGCCTTTGCCAGACTTTTTTATGGTTTTCTACAGCTGACTTGCTGTGAGAGGCTGAGGGGTGAGTATGGGACCCCAACATTGACATCCATGCATGTGACCTATGACCCCCCCCCCAGTTTATTACTCCTCCACATACACTGCAGTGAGTTTTGTCACCTAGGGGACTAGTGCATACTCTGGGGAAGCCAGTTTTAGGCAGACATTTCATGTTGTCCCACATAGCTGCTATCCTGGTATGTCACTTCATTCCCTTGCATACATGCAGTGATACCTTAGATGTGCTACTAAAATGTATTACTCCATTCATCTATTGTTAAAAAGAGTGACTTACCTTGTGCGTGCGGCAGTTGTGCAGATGGTGCTAGAGGTCTGATTCTGTCGGATGCACCCAGTACACAGCCTATACATGGTAAGGTACAGGTAGTGTGATGTGTGTGGCATCCATTTTACTGTGTGTGTGTGTGTGTGTGTGTGTGTGTGTGTGTGTGTGTGTGTGTGTGTGTGTGTGTGTGTGTGTGTGTGTGTGTGTGCGCATGTCAGAGAGAGGTGTCAGTCCCTGAATCCCTAGGGTGTCAGTGTATGTGCTATGCATTGCCTCTTTGCCAAGGCCAGGGCATACTGGATACGCCTACATCTGCCTCCAGGGGCAGGCTCAGGGGATTCTTCCTCCAAGTCCTCTTGTGCCTGTGAAGACCTTGGCAATGGTGGGGCACTGTGTGCTCCTTCCCTGTGATGTTCCTGCCGCAGCTGTTTCCACAGGATCATATTGTGTAGCATGGCACATACTATGAACATGTGCACACATGTGACTGGAAAGTAATGCAAGGCTCCATCAGATATGTCAAGACAGTGAAACCATGACTTGAGCATCCCAAACACATGCTCTATAATGTTCCTAGTTTGTGCATGTGCCTCATTATTGTGTTCTTCAGTGGGTGTGTGTGCATTTCTGATGGGTGTCATCATTTATTTATTTATTTTTATTTTATTTTACATTTGTTGACCGGGCTAGTCCAACTGGATATATGTCCATTTTCAGTAGAGGCCTGGGGAGAAAAGCTCCATAAGTTGTACAAGTTCACAAAAGGCATAAAAATATTACATGAGAAACAAAGCAATTTAAACAGATGATTTAAAAAGATAAAATAAGATACGAGAATTTTTTTTTTTTTTTTTTTTGAGTGAGCTTTAGTCTGGATTAGTACAGGAGCAGAGTGAGCATTAGTCTGGATTAGTGCAGGAGCAAAGCCAGTGTTTATTGAGATGAATTTTTAGTTGATTTTTAAAAAGTTGGAAAGAGGTTAAAGAAGTGATATCAGAGGGTAGATTATTCCATGTTTTTCCAACAGAGTTGGAGAATAAACAGTCACCTGCATGATTGTGAGATTTACTAATATTAATCAGGAGTTTGTTAGCAGAGCGAAGTTGTTTCAGGTTATTGTATGGAGAAATAAGGCTAGAGGGTATTGGTGTATTGGTTGGCTGATATAGAATCTTATAAGCTATTAAGATTTGTTGAAGAACAAGTTGGTTAGGAAGTTCAAGCCAGCCTAATTCTTTTAGGTTCTGGCAGTGATGAGTTCGAAAAGGAGATCCTACAGCAAATCGAGCTATGTTATGATAGGATGTTTCAAGTTTCTTCATGTTGTTTTTGGAAAGATTAGTGTAAATGGGACAAGCATAGAGAAGAGTAGAAATTAGGTGAGACCTAGCAATGATAGGTCTTGCTGTAGGTGTTAGGAAAGGTTTTATTCTGTAAAGGGATCCTATTTTTTTATTTACTAATTTTATGTGTTGTTGATGTGGGAATCAAAGTTGAGGTTATTATCCATAGTTATTCCTAATAGTTTTGTGGTTAAGTCAGGAGAAATGAGTGTTCTGTCAGAGGATGTAAGAGTAAAGTGTGGTGGAGTCAATTTGCGAGTAGGTGAAAAAAGTAACAGTTTGGTTTTCTTGGGGTTAAGGAGTAGACAGCGGTCAGAGAACCATTGTTCTACAGTGTTAAAAGCTTTTTGAGTAAGTGACTGGAGTTCTGTTAGAGAGTTAGCAGTACAGATTATAGTAGAATCATCTGCGTATTGAATACAGGAAGCATGAGGAATAGCAGATTGAAGGTCATTGATAAAAATTGAAAATAGTAAAGGGCCTAGGATTGAGCCTTGGGTGCGCCTATGGAGATAGGTAGAAGATTTGAAAGTGAGTTTTTCCAAAGTACTGCCTGCTGATGATTTTCTAGGTAAGATTCAAACCAGGATAAGGCTAGCTGGTCAAGAGCAAGATATTTGAGAATATGTAGTAAAAGTTTGTGATTCACCATATCAAATGCTTTGGATAGATCGATGAAGACTGAGGATGATAAGTAGTTGTTGTTACGGTTAGTGTTAATGGAGTTAGTGAAGGAGAGTAAAGCTGTAGTGGTACTGTGTGAGGGTCTGAAACCATGCTGACAGTTAGAGAGTAGGTTGTTGTTAAGAAGGTGATTTAGTATTTGTTTGTGAATACATTTTTCCATAATCATCCACGGTTCCAGTGCATAGCCAGAATCCCCCATGAGATGGCTATATGGGATGTCCCCCTGACAAATGCCTGGTACAACTGTGAGGCATGCCAGCTGTGGGAGTTGTGATAACTGCCAGGGCTGCTGGGACACACATTGATGATAATGCCATGGGCATTGCACACAACCTGTCATTTGATGGAGTGTTAGCCCTTGCAGTTGACATACACTCTACCATCTTCACCAGTGGTGCTTTGATGTGGATGTGAGTGCAGTCCATGGAACCCAGTACCTCTTAGTAGTCTGCTACATGGTGAAAGAGACGCATATTGCTGGCCTCTCCTCAGGGGTACTGGGGAAATAAATGTGCTCACTGGCATGTGGTAGCATGGCATCCAGGAACTGGTGGAGTACCCTGGATGCAGATGTCTGTGAGACCCCCATAATGTACCCAGTAGGTCTTTGGAAAGTGCCTGTAGCTAGTATTCTTAAGGCTACACATACCTTTGTTTCAACTGGGATGGGTTCCCTTCTGCTAGCTCTGGGTCTGAGGTGAGGCCGGCAGAGCTCAGTGAGTTGCTGAAGTATGTCCCTGTTCACCCTGTATTGCTCTAGTATCTCCAGCTCATATAGCACATGGAAGGTTACCCTGGGTTTGAATACTCTTCTCCTCCTCAGTCTGGGCCGGTTGTCAGCATTATCCTCATCACCGCCCTCAGGCTGTAGCACATAGAGATGTAGCAAAGCAGCAGCAGCCCCTATCATTTTACAGTTAAAATTCCCAAGTCTGTACACCAATGGTGGAGAGTTTGTGGGAAAAAACAGACTGAAAGGTGTTTGCATACTTTATACTGGTGTGCTGCAGATACTGCCTGTGTGATTGGCTGACTATGATACATTCTATCTGCCAGCTATATTATTGAGGGGTTTGAATGGGCCACTGTGAGTGGCAGAGTCCATATTAGTGATTTGTAGTTCATTTCCTTTATTCTGCTATTTCCTTTTTTTCCCTCTATTTCCACTGTGTTTAAGCCCTGCAGTGTGCCACACAAAATGTTTTAGTTAGTGTAAATATTGCTGAACAGAAAAGGCCCTCCCCTAGACATGAACACAGCCATAATTTCTTAAACCAGCTAAGCACAGCTAAGCAGTCTCAGACACACTCGCTTGCTTAGCTCTACTTAGCCATGTGCAGATAGAAGCCACGGGGCTCCAATGTGCTTACCCCAAGCATGACACCCCCCCCTTTCATGTCAGATGCTTCTTCTGCTTGCACCACCGCATTATAGCCCCTATATGGTTTGGTACCCACGGACATGGTCTCCCATTTTGATATTCAATAAACTTAGCTCATTTACATAGCCCTACTGGCTTATACCCTCGTTACACCACTACACCAGAGCCTATGTCCTTAGCAACCATTGTTACCTGTCATTGTTATGATTCTGCATGCTGTCCACTATAATGGCAGAATTACTGTTTTACATTTAATTGCCTTTTTACTAATTTTTTTTATTTTCTGAATGATCGCGTTTGTGCACAGCTGCACTCCATTTAAAAGGCCAAAATCTGCAAAAAAAAAAAAAAAACCTTTTGATTTTTGCAATTTTGCAACACTTTGGCATGCTGATGGCCATATGCCTAATGAACATAATACATGCTTTACTTTAAGCTGTCATGCCCCCATTTTTTATTTTTGCAGAAATGTACACGGTTACTAACTGTGTACATTTCTGCTGTGGACACGGCTCCAACACGGATGCCTGTCTGCTTCCAGCATTGCATATTCACTTAATTTGCACGGTTTTCACCAGCTAATGAGGTGATTGGTGTTATTCCATCACGTCCATGCTGGAATAGTGCTGGGTGGCTAATGCACACCGCCTGCCTTGTTTACTGGATCACACAAGCTCTGAACTCCACGTTTGAGCCGTGGCACTATGCATACACAGAGATTAGCTCCATGTAAGCTTTACTGAATTACCCCCTATATGTTTTTCATTAGAAATGAAATAACTGAATGTCATGGTCCATAGTTTTAAACTCAATGGCACCTCTTTACTTGCACAGCAATATGCATTGCATGAGTCTGCTGGCATGAGTAAACCTTACTACTGCTGTTGGCTGGTCACCATTAATCAGAGTAGGACTGAAAATGGGAGTGGCAGTGACAGTTTGGATCACTTCACTACCAGACTGACACATGATCATGTAGTGCAGAATGTAACATACAGAAAACATCATGCAAGCAGTACCTGGGTCATACTGAAGGGCAACCCGGGACTCATCTAGGCACTTAAAATGACTCTTCAGGAGGCCAAAGACCCACAGATTGACAATACAAGTCTGTGACTGGGCTGTGTTCTAATTGCCTTCAGCAGCTCCATTTGGATTTCTCACTGGTGTCATGAACTATCCATCCAGCGTCACCTGAAAGAGAAAAAATGAAAAAAGGTGGAGAGGGAGAGAAAACAAAGAAAAGGTGGCTTAGTATTCAGCAGTACATTTTACTGTGACTAACTACTTAAACAAATTTAAAAAAGAAGCATTTCTTCCCTCTTACCAACACGGTGGCCACTGGGCATCCTACCATATAGGAAGAGGTGGTAGATATGAGCTAATGTACCAGATATGGGAATCCTGTGCACTGCCAGGATGCTGGGAAGAGATGTTGGTGATGCAACCCTGTGTATCACACAATACCTGACAATTGATGGAATGATATCCCTTACTATTGTGATACCATTCCCTCCATGGCCAGATGGGGCACTAATTGCAACATGGGTACACTCTATTGCACACAGTCTCTCAGGGAAATGTGCTACCCCATAAAAGGCACTCATAGTCCGGTCTCGAGCCTGAGGTGCCACCCAGAAATTGATGTATTGATCCACATGCGCCAAAAGTACATCCAGGAACTGCTGATGTATTCTTAAGGCAGAAGCTTGTGAGATATGTAATGTGTCTACAGTCTGTCTTTGGAAGGTCTCAGTGACAAGTATAGTAAGGGCTATACATGCCTTTGTATCAACAGGTATAGGAAGTCCATGCATTCCTCCAGTGTCCCTGTGGGGGCCATGCAGACTCACTAATACCCATACAATATCCTTATCCACTCTGAACCTATCAATTATCTCTTGACTGTCAAAATTATAGTGAGTTATTCTTTGCCTATGTCTCTGCTTTCTTGGTCAGCAAGTGCCATTGGGTGCAAGAGGTTTTGGCTTGGCCAAGGCAAGCAGCTCACACCAGGAGCTAGCATGTCTAGTAACAAGTGACAGCATCATTGCAGTCTGAAAAGTAGATAGAACAGGTGCAACTCCGC
>NC_056728.1:1594669471-1594706971 GCF_019279795.1 Protopterus annectens
TATGAGGATATAGCAAAGTTGAATTATAAACACATTTTGAGTGATGCAGTAGATGAGGTTTGGTTGTGAGTGAGATGAATTGTTGCAATTCCACAGCTTCACAAAAAAAAAAAGCAAAATATGATGACAGTGACTGCTGTAGCCAGCTGCAGATATGAAAACTTCACAGGGAGGAAATGTACTCACAGTATTGAGTGTGACAGATACAAAATCCTCTCATGATTCTAGTAAAAAAATTAAGCATGACCTTCTAAGTAAGAGATCACATAAATATTACTGCCATGAGACTAGTTCCCAAGATTAAAAGACTGCTGGATGCTGAATTCTGTCTTTGAAATTGTATTTTTTTGTATGAGCGATGACTGACACATTGCTACAATTATCCTCACACAGTAAGTAGGGAACTAAAAGTTTTGAAAAAAATAACGGGTTGTCATTCAAATAAGTACTCGGGGCTTTCTTTAAGACAGCACTATAAAGGAGTATTCACATTAGATTCTTTTGATTCAATGACTATGAGGGTTTTGATATTTCTGTAAGCAGATGGTTTAAGTATATACTTTCACCAGTCTTTTGTTTTGGATCTGTTGTTTTGTGCATTTTGATATTAAGTTTTACCTCAACAGAATGGTGAAATGTTGGCTCTTATATTGGTATGATGATTTGACTTCCTACACATTCCTTTGCGCTACACCCCATTTTGTGTTAATGTTAAATAACAGTGGTTCTAAACAAGTCCCCTTCCTTACAAGGAAGATTAAGAAAACTGTATACAAGGTAAACATAAGAAATCTGTGATTTGGCTGTAATTTGATAAATCACTACCATTTCAGTTTCTCATTCAAATGAATGGTTTAAGATAAATGTAGCTGATAATTAAAATCCACCTAAGCACATGTCATATATGAAATTTGTTGTCATTGTTGGTGTTCTATTTGATTTAGGTTAAAATTACAGCTGATTTTCTGACTGACTGTGACTTTTAAACTGTGTCCCATATCAGGAGTTGGCCTGTTTTAATCTGACTCCATCTGTGTGCTTTTAATGTGTGTTTTTACTGCTGATCTGTCAATATTGTTAATATTGTTAATTGTGCCAGTTACACTCATTTGTGATACTTTTGACTTTTTTCTAGTGCAAGTGAGTCACATTGCAAAGTTAGCTGCCGAGGTGGTAGTTTTGTAACCACTAGCATTGTATTTTCATTGCAACCTCTTGTTCTAAAGTCTCAATTCTCTTGTTGAGTAAGGGGAAAGTGACAGTTCAAGACATTAATCTTGTGTAACAGATTTGTGTCCCTTCTATAGCCACCCCTGTAATGCTGGGCATTCTTAGGCACTGTAGAAATGTACAGATAATAAACTATTAATTGACATACATGTCATGATCTGTGAGGCTGAGGGGTGTAAGTATCTTCACAACATACAGACCACCCTCTCACTTAAAACAGGGTTGGTGAGCACTGCACTACACAACCCACTTCTTCATTAACCCACCAAACCAACATATGATAAGTGTGTCAAAAAGCCATTTCATAAGTCTCTCAAAGCTATGAAAGGTAATCATTATATCCCTGTGATCTCACATATCAGTAACTTACCAGCCCTTTAGAATGTAAAACCTACACTGACACTAATCCACAAATACAAACAGAAATGGCATAGTAATTAGTAACTCCACTGTTAGGCAGACAGACTCCATGCTTACTAGGCTGGACAAAGATAGAGTGACAGTTCGTTGTCTTTACAGTACCAGGAGTCATGATGTCATCAGGGTTCCTCAGTCCCTTATACCAGGAGAATATGACTATGACCTAACGTTAAATGAATATGATCTAATGTCAGTTATGTGGGTCTGAATGACATGTAGCACTCATCCAGGATGGACATGAAGAGAGACATGCTGGATCTCGGGATGTATGTTTTAAATGCTGGTGAACTCTGGTCTTGAATGCAGTCTTACTTTCATCCAAAAGATGCCTAAACACAGACATAAGGTAATTGGCTTTAACAATTGCCTAGGTAATTGGTGTCAATCTCTGAAGGCATCCAGTATGTGTCAGCCTGGGTTGACATGGAAGACAGGCCAACTTGCAATGGAATGCCTGCACCTTTCCTTCTATGATTTATGTGTACTGGCCAAAAACATTGCTGCTCCCATAATGCCTTACTTTAGGCTAAGCCTGGCTATTGAGCATGCCAGCATAGCAGATAGAGTTACAGCAAATTTTAAGTCTGACTGTATCAGTGTTGATCTTCTCAAGGTTAGAAGTCTTAGTAATAAGTTGCCTGACCTTGAGGCTCTCCTGCAAATTGAACGCAACCATGTCTGTTTTGTAGCTGAGACTAGGTTTCACTGTAAAGACAGCACTCCATCCTTACCTGGGCTTAGGACTTAACATGAACCCAAGGATGACTTTATGGGGCATTTGCTTATTTGTCAGAGATTTTTCAAGACCCACTAACTGAAATTATGGAACTTCAAATTATTGTTAACAAGACAAATTATCATCTTATAGCCTGCTATAGTACACCATCCATGTCCACCATAAGAGATTCGTAAAGGTATAACTGTAAAACTCTTTAACAAAATACCTTTATATTGAGAGATGTTAATTATCCTTTAATTGACTGGTATGCCTATACTTAAATAGCTCAGTATGACCAATGATTCTCAGAGGTAACTAATGACAATTTTCTAGAACAAATAGTGACTGGCCCAGAACTTTCTTACCATCACAACTTCCAAATGTGTCATATATACAGTATCTCTTTCAATAGTGAAGACAGAAAACAGATTAATAACTTTCTTCTTTAAAGTTGCCAAATCCACTACTGTAAACAATTCTGAATTTTAGAACTTTAGATATACAAGCCTACTTAAATGCTATGAACTGGTGTCTAACTTTAATTACATTTTGACAACCCTCATGTACCTTCACCTGCCAATTACAAACTGAGTTCTACTCTCATCTACATAGGAGTATAAATCTCAGAGTATAAATCTCATGGTCTCTGTTAGAACCAAATACAATAGAAAGTTCAGAAATAAACCACTGTGGTGGTCTACCAGAGTAAACAAGCCCTTTAACAAAAGAAAGAAAAACCTTGTCAAGTCCTATAGCAAATTGAAAGCTATGTTAAAAATCCTCTCAGAAGGATCAGCAATAAAATGACCATCAGGAAAGTCAAAGCTCAACATGAATTAGAAATAGCACTGGGAGCCAAACATAACCATGAAACCTTCTTTAGTCTCATTAGGGAATTGACAAATAACATCCAACATTCCTCTGAAGTAATCCTAAATGGCATTACTCATTCTGACCTTAAAGATATAGCTAAATTACTCGCAAACAGATTTAGTTCTAACCTTACCCCAGAGCCAGCCATTTTAATTATGCAACTCCTTGAGTCCCATGCATCTACTAAGATCATCATGGAGCAGGACCCGAGTGTGCTATCAAAATATTAAAACACCTCTCTCATGGGCCCAGACTATTTATGGGATACCTAATAAATAGTGAAAAAGTAGAACAAACAAAATACAAAAAACAAGAACACCTGTCACAAAATGGAAGAGTCCAGCTGTCTCCAGGAAAAGAAAGTAGTTTGGTTCAGTCACTCCTGTTAGAAATGGACTGCAAGGGCAGAACTTAATATTTCCACACAGATATTATACCTGAACAAATCCACAGTGGCCTTGGTAAGTACAAATCACTATTTATTCGTACAAAATGATAAGTGCTTTAGTTTCATACAAAAAGAAACTTCATCAGATAAAAGTGTCAGCACCAAAACTTCAGTTTTATAAACACCCCTTAAAACTGTCAACCATTACAAAAGAATACCCCATTCCATTCATGATTAAAAATGCCATAAAAATAATTTTTTTACAACACCTCTACATAAAATAAAATATATACTTATACATATAAGCACGTTTATCTTTTAAAAGTGCCATATGTATTCATTCATATTTCAATAGTCAAGCAAGTCATCTCTCCAATGCTTTAAGTTTTAAAATATTGCTAATTGAAACCTGCCCATTCAAATCTGACCAGCATGTAGCATTCAAGCATAGCTGTCAGATCAGCTCATGTCTTTCTAATAATAAAGACCACACTCCACCCCTTTCATTTAGCTATAAACTTTCCAATACCATAAATTTAAAATAATGTCTTCCATTTTCTGCACAGTGTTTTGACAGGGCATTTGTCTCTTTTTTAAGTTTAATATCTCTCAAATGTTTATAAATATGTGACTTAAGCTTCCTGTCAGTTTTACCTATATAAAAACATGCTCAACAACAGCATAAGGCACAATACACCACTCTCTCTGACAAACAAGAATATTTTGCAAACAGTTTCACCTTATACCCATTAATGGTTAACTCTGAAGCCTCTATTACTGATGAACAATATGAGCAAAACCACACCTTTTCGTAGTACCATTGGTCTGTGAAACCACCTGTTTCTCAAACACATTTTTCAGATTCATCCCTTTCCTGTAAACAATAACAGGATTTTCAGTAATAAAATCCCTTAAATCTTTATCAGATGTTAAGATTTTTCCAGTTTTTCATCAGTATATTAGTTATTTTCCTACTATTAACACAAAATATAGTGATGAAAGAATTCTTACACCCCACATCAGTACTTTTTGCATTATTACTAAAATTGCCCACGGGGACCAAATCCATGTTATCAGCTGACAAAATTCCTTCCAGGCCTGTAGGATTTATATAATTTGGATAAACCAGTTCCTCTCTTACAATGGGTACAAAAAGTCCCCTTTCTCTTTTATTCAGGACTTCTAGCATCATTTTATCTATTAGGGAGCAGGGATATCCATGATTAAGAAACATACCTTTCAGAAGGTCACATTCATCCAAGACAAATTCCACAGTGGACACCATTCTTGCTGCCCTGACGAACTGACCCTTCACCACAACCCACTTTTGCTTAAAGGAGTGTGCACTAGAAAAATGTAGTAAAATGTTCAAGTATGTTTCTTTTCTAAATATCCTGGAAACAAATCAATTATTTACTCTCTTCTTTGATAGAAACACACCCAGGAATGCAATTTCTTCCTCACCTATTGTGGAAGTTCTAGCTTTGCTGGAGTTTTCATTTTGTTTTTACTGATTGTTTTTTCAGTGACCCTCTCCCTTATTTTTTTTAATTTGTTGTTTGGGATATTTTTGCAGTGACCCTAATGATAATGGACATCAGTTGAGTATAACAGCCCTGTGTTTCTTATGCTTAGTCAAGCACTCTGCTTGTGCTGTGCTGATGCGGTCATAACAAGGCCAAAATATGCATATCCACAGCTACTGGGGTTTGGCTTTATTGGTCTGAAATTGTCCATTAAAACAATGAAACAAGTCATGGGCGTTCAGAATCACCTGATGTTCATAAGGGTAATTTGCATATATCCCATGTGCTTCTGGTACAAGAGGTTTGGGAGGTCACTCAGTGGAAGTTCTAGCTTTGCTGGAGTTTTCATTTTGTTTTTACCTATTGAATATGTAAATTTCAAAAAAGATGTTGCACTGTTAATATAATCCAAAAACTGAGGAATTACGTCTTTAGAGCCATCCCAAATAAAAAACATGTCATCCAAAAATGTGTATAAAGATGGCAGTATTGATGGAACCTTGAATTAAACAAAAACACGCTCCCAACAAAACATTACAATATTTGCATATATACCACCACATGGTGAACCCGTAGCCACCCCTTCATGTTGTATATAAAATTCTTCCTCAAATGTGATGTAGCTATTAAGCAGAACCATCTCCAACAATTGTTCCAAAACATTAATTTGTATTTGTGAACACCTTTATCAACTAAATACTCAAGAAACCACTCAATTCCTAGATCACGTGGAACAAAAAATATAAATCCTTAATATCAACTGTGATGAAAACAAAATCAATTATTTTGTTCATGAATTTGCATGAGTCCTTACAAATAAATCCTTCAATTTAATATTAATAAATGTGGCTACAGGATACATGATAGACCTTCTTGTGTCTGCTATTGGACGCACTGGTGGCTGGTGGATATTTTTATGCAACTTAGGCAACCCAAAAATTGCTGGCATCCTAGGAAAAGGGACATCCAAAAAATTAAATTCCTCACTGGAGATACTTCCCTCAATGAATAAATCCTGCAAGGCCCCTTTTATTGCCTTATAGGACTTCCCTCAATGAAGAAATACTGCAAGGCCCCTTTTATTGCCCTATACGCACCATTCAACTGATTTAAAGAACTAAGTTCAAATGTTTCAGTTCCTAAAATTTCTTTCGCCTTACCATTATAATCCACTTTACTCATTATCACCACACCACCCCCCTTATTAGGTTTTATAATTTGTATCGATTTCTCATCACTGAGTCTTTTCAGCTCTAGCTTCTCAGCCTGAGTCATATTATTTTCTATATAATTCCCATACATACCGATATTATGTATGACGACTTCACATAATCTTTCAAACAATTCAAGGGTGGCATGGATCGGGGGTTATAAGTGCTTGAAATACTAAATGGTTTTGTAATTGACCTCACATCCTGAGACAAAAAACTCAGATTGAGTTTCCTCACAAAAATTATCAAATTGAGTAACACATTTGACAAATCCATCTTCTTACTAGGCACAAATGTGAGGCCCTTTGCGAATAAATCACCACAAACCTTATGAAGTACTACTGTTGAATAATTATAAGTCATATCCATCATCAATAGCTGGTACTATCAGCTCTGAAACCTAGCTCTGGTGTTCTCTCTCCTGGCCTTGAAACCCCTCGATGGGATGGATTGTTCTGATAACGTGTATTCGATTGAGGGGCAGGGTAACTGCTTCTGCTGTAAATTCCTCAAACATTCGGAACATCTGGGGAGAGGTTGTCCCCTCTGTCTCTAAAAATCTTCATCATCCATATCAGTTACGGGTTATCTCTCCTCATCATTTTCTCTAGATGTATTAGGCGCAGGAACATCATATCTTTTCCCCCATTACTGTGAAGGGGGGGGGGGCAGGGGATGAGCAGTTTTCTCTTTATATGCTTTCTGATCTCTCACTAATTTCTTTATTTTCTTATTCTTAATTACATTCAGTTGTTGTTCTATACTCTTAAACATATGGGTATGCTCATATTCATTAGTTTTAAACTGAGAACTTTGCACAATCATTTTATCCAGCTGAGTCACATGACTCATCAGTGCATCAGTTAGTAATTCATTGTGTTTGACCACTAAATGCATTTATTTAATGTATTGTTTATCAAATAACTCTTAACAGTTCTTTATGAAACAATGAATTCACTATCAAACCAGTAGGAAAGCAGCAAGCCTTTAGGTAGAATATTCAATCTAATACATTCCAAAATATATGCATTATCTAACTGCAATTATTTTTTTTAATTTTTAACAATAAATAATCTAGTTCAGAAAGTTTGTTTGCGAAATTAATAGCACCCATTACATGTTGGTCAGGCAACAATGTACACTGGCACAACCATTCACTTAACAAAGGAAAACAATTTTGCTGGACAGTTCTTTCACTAATAGTTTATTCTATTCATTACTGACCTGTTCACAATTCAAGGGTGGAATATTTGCCAAATGTCTGTGCAAGTGTAAATTACTCACATTCATTTGTGAAGAAACAGTCTTGTTCACTTCATTTCTGTTCTGTGATATGAAAGAACCATTTTCAGCTGAAATAGAGGGGTGTATGCTTTGCTCAAGCCTTTCTAGATGCTGGGATAATTGTTGAATCAACAAAGTCAAATCACAAATTGAATTCTCAAAATCATGTAAAAATAAATTTTGGGACCCTTCCACAAACAAATCGGTCGCCATATTCACCAAGAAAATGAAAAAGTAAAACAAACAAAATATAAAAACCAAGAACATTGGTTCACATCATGTGTGTGGAAAAACTATATTTTGTTTTTGCAGTCTGTTTCTAACAGAAGTGACTGACTCAAACTACTTTCTTTTCCTGGAGGCTGGTGGACTCTTCCATTTTGTGAATGGGTGTTCTTGGTTTACCTAATAAATACTGCCAAATATGTTGTTAATGAACCTCACATGTGCTTGTTTAACTTAGCCCTATCCACAGGGTAGGTTAGTTAAAAATGTCATGTTTAATAAATATGTTAAATAAAATCAGCCGTTGTAATGTCCATTCACAAAAGAGGCTCTATCTCAGGCCCTGTAAACTCAGAGTAACTAACCTAATGTCCCAGGCCATGGAGTGTATTATCTCTGACTTCATAAACTGTGATATTCAAAACCTCATGCAAATGGACCCACAACAGTTAATTTTTGTCAAGGGTAGGGCATGTCTAATCAATTTAGCAAATTTGTTTGTAAAGGTCATAGAGATAGTCAATGGGGGTCATTCATTACATATAGTGTATTATGGATCTGACTGAAGCCTTCAACACTATACTCATGTTGGCATTGTAAATAAGCAAAAAGACCTCAACGCAGACCTTTGTGCAGTCAAATGGACTGCAAACTGGATGAAATCTGGAACACACACACATATTTAAGGTGACAGGTGCCATTTCAGATATAAAGCTGTAATTAGCAGAGTACCCCAAAGCTCTATGCTAGGAATCCCTCTTTTTTAGCAAATACTTCTCTGACCTCTATAATGTAATCTTAGGCCTTTGGATAACTAGATTTGCCAAAGACTATAAGCTGGGTGTTACCATACATTTATTTCCAGGTGTAAAATTGTTACAGTAAGAACTATTCCTTACAAATCAATGGTGTAAAGAAAAAGGACTTAAACCGAATGCAAAAAAAGCAGTGCTATCATGTTTGATAAATACTCCTTATCTACAACTTATAGTCTAATTTTTCCAAGATTTTTTTGACTTTCTAATACAATGACTAGAATGGACCCTATGCCTAAGTCATAATATGATTAGAGTTTATGAAATTAGTTTTGTTTTAGTCTTTGATGTTAGCCAAGCGCACACTTCTCTGCACCCGTAATATGCCCATAATTGCCTCCTTCTATAATTCCTACAGGGTTACACGTACTGGTAGTATATTTAGGTATGATTGTAAATTCTTTTTTATTAAATTTGTTGCTTCTACTGTTATTGGAACTGTCTGGATATGTTTATTTTACATCATCCTAGTTTTTGCCTGCCTAGCCTGGTATTTTATGACTTTCTGTCCCTCTGTACATAAAACACTATAATCATTAGGTCTAGCAATTTCAATGATCAATGCTACTTTTGTCTTCTTTTCCTGGACTAGTATATCTGTTTTTCTCACATCTTTTTTTTAACTGTTGGTAATGGGTGATACCATGTGATATAAACTTCATCAATAAGCTTCTCAGCTACTTCTGTATTATAGTGTTTGCACAATCCCAAAATGCCTTGCCACATCATTGTGCCTTTCAGTATACAGGTCCTCTGCCATTAGTGTGTTACATCCAGCAACAAGATGTTTGACTGTTTCCAGTTCTGTTTTACAGATCCTTCATTTGTCTGTTTCTCACATGTATTGAATAGACTTTGTAAATCAATGTGCACACAGTCTACTATCTTGGGCCACCATTATCAGCTTTTCATCCTTTGGTTCAAATCCACCTCTCCTTAACAATTCTTGCATTAAATTTTGGTCAACATGAGGCTGTTCAATGAGCTCTATACTTTCTACCATATCTGGGGATTTTCCAAAATTCTTTCGATCTCATTTGATCATTTTCCTTGTTTTTTTTGGTACATTCAGTTGTCTGATTTTTGACTACTTCCAATTTGATTTCCATTCATGCTTAACGCTGCAATGCTTATGCTAAACTAATCAAAGATGTAATCTTAGACTTCTTCACCTTATGTTTGCAGATCTATACATGCAATCATTTTTGAGAAGGCCCGTATCTTCTTCAGAGCGAGGAATATATAATCTTGATATGCACTGATTTTTATATATCATCTGTCAAGCATAAAGCATTTTTCTAGTTTTCTTGTCTAGTTAATCCAATACATTTTGGGGCTAGTCAATCACACAAAACTGTAAGTTAGTACAGGAATTAGAAACTGATTTATAGCTTAAACATTATTCCTAGATGTAATGGTAGTTTTCAATATTAGCTTTAGTCTTCTGAAATATTCCTCATTGAGCTTTATTCTCATTTGTTCATTTTTATTGCTTACCATCATCTGTTTCCAAATATTTGTATACTCCCTCCTTTTCAAGTTCCTTTATATCATATTCCTGCCCCAGGTTGATATTTTTTGGTGTTGCATCTTTCCTTTGTTAAATCTTGCTTTTGCACATTTATCAAGACCAAATGTAATTCTTATATCATTTGAAAACATTTTAACCATTTGCAGTTGTGCTCTCACCTCCTCTTCTGATGAAAAATACAGTTTTAAGGCAACCATAAAAAAGTAAATGAGAAGCCTTTAAACAAGGGTGGTTTCTGAGAAGCAAATTATAACCATAGTCTATGTTAAGCAAACATCTTAACAGGCTCATAGGTTGGTACTAGGCTATCGACCCTAGGGCCTATACAAGCCTAGCCATAACAATTCCCTGGCTATTTCTTCCAACATTATTTACTTCATTGAGCCTCTGTCTAGCAGGGCAACTGATGTGATCCCTGGGGTGAATTTCCTTTCTCCCATCCAATCGTCAAGGTTCCTTTTGAAGAGGGCCAAAGAGGTGCGCTGCTTGACATGTTAAAGGCAAGACAAAACAGCAACAGTGACAAAGAATCACCCTGGAAAACCCCCCTTTGAATTTTTTTTCTTGAGATAATAATTTTTCCCTATGATAGCCCAAAAGCAAAGTCGTTTGCCACTGTTTCATGGTCACTGTAATATAACTGAACAATGTAGAGTGTATCATATACATCTGTCAGCATTCCTTTATCCATGAATATGGGATGCTGTCAAATTCTTTCTTGTTATCTATCCATACCATAGTTAGATTCTTTCCCTTTTTACAACTCTCTATTATGGTTTGGATTAGCAACAAATAATTATTTGCTTCATATGAATTTCTTTTATTATCTTTCTGTTCTATTGCCATTATTTATTTTTTTATATACAACTATAAGCTCTGTGTACCTGAGTTCCAGTATATAATTTGTATATTGTCAAAAGACAAGTTATTGGAATATAGTTCTTAACATGACTTGCAGGTTCACTTTTAAGGAAGAGTATTTTTTTTCCTGTTGTTAACCAGGTTGGTGTCACTTCTGGATACTTGTATAAGTAAATCTTGCTCAGATCTAAATCTGTGTGTAAAGAAACTATGTACTACATCTGGCCTGGGGTTTTCCATATAGGATCTTTTCTTAATTTTGTCTCACCATGGGATTCAGCAAGCTCTGCATGGAGTGCCTGAATATTGTCAGAACTGCTGCACGCAATATGGCCGACGAGCGATCCAGGAATGAGCCCTCGAGACATGAATGAGTGCGCCTACACTATTCCCACATAGACACCACTGCCATATGCTAATTACCTCATTTGCTGGTGAAAACCATGCAAATGAGGTGAATTAACAATCCAGGAAGCAGGCAGGCGTCTGTGCAGGAATAGTGTAACCTGCAGAAATGTATTCGGTTACTAACTGAATACATTTCTGCAAATTACAAAACAGATGCATGGCAGCTCGAAAAAAAGCATGTATTCAATGTAGTAGGCATGCCAATGGCCAAATATATGGCCATTGGCATGAAAAATAGTTGCAATTTTATAAAAAACAAGTTTATTTTTTTGGCCGATCTCGGCAGTTTAAGCATAGGGCAACAATGCTCAAATGGGATCTCCATGAAAATAAGAAAAAAAGGGGAAATAAACTTTTATACCCAAATCAGCATTTTACCATAATAGTCAATGGCATGCATAAGACAATAAATAATACCAGGGATTAGTGGTTGCTAAGGGGGAAGGCTCAGTGTGAGTGTGGTAACCATGACTTAGCATTTTGGTTTATGTAAATGAGGGGATTGATACTGAATCACAGATTTTCTCTGTGTTAGCTTGCCCCAACCATGTAGGTGCAGCAACACCATTGTATAAGAGGTGGATGACCTCATAAGGGGGTGTGTCATGCATGCTGTAAGCTTATTGGAGCTCTGTGGCTTGTGTTTGCCCTTAGCTAAGCAAAGCTAAGGACGGGTGTGTGTCTGAGGCTACCTAGCAGTGTTTACACTGCCTAAACAGGTTGCCACACACTGGGTTTTAAACAAAAAACAAAAAAAAAAACCCAGGAAATAGCAGCACTGTTAACATCTGAACACTGGGTATGTGTGGTGCACCTCGGGGCTTAAACGGGAAGGCAATGGGAAGGGAAAACAGCAGTAGGAAGGCAATCAAGGAGAACTAGTGTAGCTGGCTGGTGAAATGTATCAGAATCAGCCAATTATACAGGCAGCAGCCCAGCACACTACTATAAACTATGCAAACACCTTCCAGCCTGTTTTTTCCCATAAACTCTACACCACTGATGTGCACAGACAGAGAAATTTTACCTGACAAAACTAACAAAATGTTAGGGGCTGTTGTTGCTCTCATACATAAATATGTGCTAGATACTGAAGGTGGTGAGGAGGAGAATGCTGACAACCGACCCACAATGAGGAGGAGGAGGAGAAGAGTGTACAGACCCAGGGTAACCTACCAGGGCCTATATGAGTTGGAGATAGTAGAGCGCTATAGGGTGGATAGGAACATTCTACAGCAAATCGTTGAGCTGTGCCGGCCACGCCTTACACACAGAACTAATAGAGGGGAACCCATCCCAGTGGATAGCAAGGTATGTCTAGGCTTAAGAATACTAGCCACAGGTACCTTCCAAAGACCAACTGGGAATATCATGGGGGTCTCACTGGCATCAGCATCCATGGTACTCCACCAGTTCTTAGATGCCATGACACAACATGCCAATGAGCACATATATTTCCCCACTGCCCATGAGGTGCTGACCACATGTATGCATCTCTTCCACCGTATAGCAGAATACCCTGAAGTAGTTGGTGCTATAGACCACATGCACATCTACATCAAAGCACCACCCAGTGAGCGGGGCAGGTTCTACATAAACCGCAAGGGCTTCCCCTTCATCAACTGCCAGGTAATGTGTGATGCCCAGGGCATTATCATGAATGTGTCTGCTGGCAGCCCTGGAAGCTAACATAACTCCCACATCTGGCATTTCTCACAGCTGTATCAGGCGTTTGCTGGGGGGGCATCCCATATGGCCAGCTAGTGGGCGATACTGGCTATACCACTGGAGCTGTGGCTGATGACACCCATCAAAAATGCACACATACTCAAACAAGAATACTATAATGAGGCACATGCACAAACCAGGATCATTATAGAGCATGTGTTTGGGATGCACAAGTCACGGTTCCGCTGCCTTGACATATCTGGTGGAGCCTTGCAGTACTCTCCAGCTACATGTACACAAATGTTCATAGTATGTGCCATGCTACACAATATGATCTTGTGGAAACAGCTTCAGCAGGAACAGCATGGGGCAGGGCCACACAGTCCCCCACCATTGTCAAGGCTAGCACAGGCACAGAGGGACTCGGAGGAGGAACATCCTGAGCCTGCCCCTGTAGGCAAATGGAGGTGTGCAAAGTATGCCCAGGCCTTGACAAAGAGGCAACACATAGCACACACATTGACACTCTAGGGACCTAGGGAATGAGACCTCTCTCTGACTTGCACAGACAGTAATAGGGATGCCAAACATGACACTACCTGAGCTTTACCATGTATGGGGAGTATACAATGTGCATCCAACATAGTCAGCCCTCCAGCACTGTCCTCAATACTGGCCCAGCAACAAGGTAAGTCACTCTTCCTATCAATTACTGAATGGAGTAGTATGTTCTCATACTTGTATGTATGATATGGATGCAAGCATGCAAGGAAATTGGGTGGCTGAATGGGATAGCAGCAGACAGCTACATGGGACAGCAGGAAATTCATAACAAATACTGGTGACAACATACTAGCCAGCAGTACACAAGGTGACATCCCCCACTGCAGTACATGTGATGGCCCAAAGAACTGTGAGTGTCAATAGGTCACACACATGGATGTCAGTGAGGGTCAAATATCCACCACCAGCCTCACCCAGCAGGGCAGGTCTAGATGACCATGAAGAAAGGCTGGGCTAAGGCTCCCAAATGATGGCAATGGTGAACAGCCCCCCCACCAGACCTACACAGACATACTACAACAGGTCTGCCAGTTGTATTCCAGTTCTGAAGGGTAAGAAGTCTGAAAATGAAATATATGCTATTAAGATCTAACATGTGTACTCCACTGATATGCCTACTGTCTGCATGATAGGTCACAATACAATATGAAATGGAAGCCAACAGAGTAACAGTACCAGTACAGACATTTCAAATGTTAAAGTCTGCAGGTGTGCACCCCCCCAACAATCCCATGTAGAAATGCAGTAACAGATGGCCTGCGACACTCTCAGATGGCCTACAGTCCTCTGGCAAAGACCCATGCCTCACGCATAGTACCAATGTATGGAATATCAAGGGGTCCCAACTAACAACCTAAAAGTAAACAGAAAACAAATGCAAGGCCATGTTGACAAATGCCAGGAGCATGCCTCCCCATGTCCTACTGCAAGGACTGTGGATCAGGCCAGAAATACTACTGGGATAAAGGCCCAACAATAGGAACACCTTTGAGATATTGCTCACATAATGTTAGGTGGAGGAGAGAATAACAGAGGGGAGGGGTGTAGAAGCATGGCTGTCATGGAGTGTGTGAAGTCTGAAACTCTAATGTCTGCCCATACAACTCCCGACTGCAAACCCAAGAATGAATAACCACAAAACAGCTTGTAAACCACAATGTAAAGGTAAACTGACCAGATATACGAGTCCTGCCTCTGGATAACCTGGGTGTATCTGTACAGCTGATGGCCCCAGCAGGATATGACCATTACTTGAAGTTGAGAAAAGCACAAGGTGGGGAACCCCAGACAGCATACTAACAAAGTGCTGCACCATTTACACAGAACCAGCAGTCTATTGTCTGTAGCTACCCCTCCACAATGACAGGCGTGTGCTAGAATGTGTAGTCTATATGCCTCAGAATATTGGTATCAGCTGCATTCATCTCATATTTCCAGGTAAATAACTGTGAGCAAAGAATGATAACTGTCAGCAGTCAATGACATGACACATCACAGTGTAAAACAGTACATACGTCAGAATATCTATGCTACAACCAAACATGTCACACAAGCACTACAGACAGCAATAGTTACAGTATCCCCTGTATGTTAAGCACATTGTGTCTCCATATTGGCAACCTATCTACAGATATCCTGCAGAAACAGTTTGCTAGGTGTAGCTGTAGCACAAAAAACCCGGAACTGGAGTCCAACTCTCCCTGGAATGGATGCACACACTCAGTATAGAAAGTAGCATGATCCTACACTTACAGAAATGAAGCCCATGTCTCACAACACAGTGGACTACAGTTATTGGTTATTCCCAGCTGTCTGTGCACACACACCAAATTCTACACCACTGATACTTCACACACACACATTGGATAAGAATGCACACACATATCTAAGGCAAACATAAAATAATATGCCAAACATACACACACAGAGACGTGGAGAAGAGAACGACATACAGCAACAGAAAGAATCCCATTATGAGCCCTGTCCCACCCACTACACATCCCATTGGCCTATATCACATGATGTGCTGATGTCATTCATTTTAGAAATACCTTTGGTTAGCCCTCAGCCCTATAGTATCAGTGATGCTTGTGATAAATGTGTAACACTACAGTATAAATAGCTATCCATGTAGCAGTTGTAATCTCAGTCCTGTCAAATGTAAAGTTGTATGTGCATGTGTGTGTGTGTGTGTGTGTGTGTGTGTGTGTGTGTGTGTGTGTGTGTGTGTGTGTGTGTGTGTGTGTGTGTGTGTGTTGTTTCTAGTTGAATGTGGTTGAGGCCATTCACACTCACTAAATCTCCTGTACCTCACCTTCAGCACTGCTGCTGATGTCACTCACCTTTAAAGATACGTTTGGACAGCTCAACAGTATATAAGCTCCTTGGTACTTGTGATAACTGTGTAATAGTATAGTGTAGTAAAACAGTTAGGTAGGAGTTCCAATCCTGGTCCTGGCAACTGTGTAAATGTGAGTGTTTGTGTGAGAGAGTGTGTGTATCCTTGTAGAGACCTGATTTTGTGGTCATTTATACTTACAAGACTTCCCTTACCTCTCCTTTAACACTGCTGCTGATGTGAATAGCTCTCCAACATATGAGCTCTGCGGTGCATGCGATAACTGCATAATACTATAATGTAGCAAACTAGTTACTTAGGAGTTCCAATCCTGATCCTGGCAACTGTGTAAATGAGAGAGTGTGTGTATCCTTGGAAAGACCTGATTTTGTGGTCATTCACACTTACAACACTTCCCTTACCCCTCCTTTAGCACTACCGGTGATGTCACCCACCTTCAAAGATACCTTTGGACAGCTTTCTACCATATAAGCTCCATGGCACATGTGACAACTGTGTAATACTATAGTTTAGCAAACTAGTTAGGTAGAAGTTCCAAACCTGACCTTGGCCACTGTGAGAGTGTGTGTATTCTTCCAGAGACCTTATTTTGTGGTCATTCACACTTACAACACTTCCCTTACCCCACCTTTAGCCCTGCTGCTGATGTCACTCACCTTCAAAGATACATTTGCACATCTGTCCAGCATGCTAGCTCCATGGCACATGTGATAAATGTGGAACAATGTAGTAGCAATAACTACATAGGGATGGGTTTGAATTTCATCCCTGGCAAGTGTTTGTGTGGGTACATATGTATGTACATACCTCAAAGATTTTTGCCCCATTTACATGCAGTACACATCTCAGTGCCTGACTTTAGCAGTCCTGTAGATATCATCCACCTCAGAAGTACCTGTTGCCAACCCTAAACCATGTAAGGTCAGTGGTGCATGTGGTAAATGCATAACATAATGGTCCCAAAAGATAGTTAGATAGTGATTTGAACATCACCCCTGGCAAATGTAAATGTGTGTGTAGGGTAAAATATTGTTTGGAATCTCTCAGCCACTACATCACCCAATGCCAGTATTTACAAGGGCTGGTGATGTTCCTCACCTTAGAAGTACCTTGGGACAACATTCATCCATCCTATAAGCTCTGTGGCACATGTGATACATGCAGTACACTGTAGTAGCAATGCATAGCTAGGTAGGCATTTGAAACTTAGTATTGGCAAATGTGTGTGTGTGTGTGTGTGTGTGTGTGTGTGTGTGTGTGTGTGTGTGTGTGTGTGTGTGTGTGTGTGTGTGTGCGCGTGTCTGTGATCAGTATCCTGTGTGGGGGGTTGGTGTGATTTTGTAATAACAGGATCCATTGGGGGGTGGGTTTTGCTAAATTATTATGTTGAGGATCTAGTATATGTCACAATGTCCACATTACAAGGCCAACAAATGTCAAACACCGGAGATGTTGATGTGGACAATACACAGCCCTAAATGTGACAGTATGGATTAGTGAACAATATAGGTAACCCTTCTATTACTCAGATACCACTCTCCACCCACGTATCATACACAAATATACTTGGCTAGCCAACAGCCACTATATTGGTAGTTCCTCTGCATATTGCCTCACAGATAGTACCCATGGTGTGTTAGCAGTGGACTACATGCCTGTTGACCACAACAGTGCCACTGACATCAGAACGTACTTTGATGTGTTACATCTCCTGACTGAGTGTGTGTTATCCAGCAAGTAAAAGGACATGGCACCCTGTTCCATCCCCTCAGTAGCCCAATAAATGTGTACAGTGGTCCTTTTGCCATGTTTCCCACTGGATGCCTGCAACAACTGTAGAGTCTGCAAATGTACCCCACAAAGGGAATACCATGCCTTATACACATGCCCTGTATGGACAGACGCCATTAACTCCACTGAATACCCATATCATACTGTCAATGTAGGTGCAATCACAACCTCACTTACATAGCCAGGTCTCACCAAATGAGGTCAGGAATGCTACATCATAAGATAACAGTCTGTCCACACAACATGCCCCAGAGACCTCAAGCACACTTCCACATGCCAAAGAACATACATGTGGGACATGTGCACAACCCAGACAATGTCCATTTTATGGAATATAGATCACATACATAGGTTCATAGGTTCATAGGTTGGTACTAGGCTATTGGCCCTAGGGCCTTTACAAGCCTAGCCATAACAATTCCCTGGCTTTTTCTTCCCTCACTATTCACTTCCCTGGTCCCCTGTCCAGCAGGGCGACTAACATGATCCCCGGGGTGAATTTCCTTTCTCCCATCCAATCATCAGGGTTCCTTTTGAAGAGGGCCAAGGAGGTGCTCTGCTTGACATATATAGGCGGTCTATTCCAGAGTCTGGGGAGTCTCTGGGTCAGGAACCTATCCCTCCAGCATGTTTTGTTTATTGTGATGACAAGGTTTAGACCCCTGGAGTGTGTGGCTCTGAGGGATTGGGATTTCTCTAAGTGTAGCATGCCCAACAGCTCTGGGTTTGACATGGCCTTGTATGTTAAGCAGAGATCGCTTCTGACTAGACAACATGAGCTAGAGTACAGCTGGAGTTTTTTAAGGCATTCAGCATAGGGCATCTGCTTTAGGCCTGTGATTCTTTTAGTGAGGTATTTCTGTGGCCTTTCCAGTTGTTGCAGATGTCTTGAGAGGTACATACCAGATGGGGCATTGTATTCTATAATGGGTCTAGGGACAATGACCTCCTTTTTTCTGGATGAAAAGCCCTTAGTGATGAGGTGTGCCACATAGAAGGATTTCCTGACTGTTGTGGCAATGTGGCTACTGAAGGTGAGACCACTGTCCACCTGTGTCCCTAAGTCTCTTATCACACTTTTGATGTTTAGTGTACTGCCACCTATGTTGTAATTCATGGGTACATGTTTTTTCCCAAAGGGGATAATTATACATTTCTTGGCATTGAGCTTGAGCCCATGGCTCTGGCACCAAGCATCTGTTTCTCTAAGGCCCTTTTGTAGAGTATCCACATCATATGGGGATTCAATAATGGCTCACAGTTTGCAGTCATCTGTGAACTTTGTTAGCCAGAGTCCCTTAGTGTTGGCCTGTACTTCAGAGAAGTAGATGCCAAACAAGAGTGGTCCCGGGACTGAACTCTGAGGTACTCCACTTGTCACTTATCTGGAGCTGGAATTGGAGTCAGCTACTTTTACAGTGTGGGTTTTGTCAGTAAGCCAGTTGGCAACCCATCGAGTGATGTAGGGATTAATGTCCAGCTTAGTAAATTTATCTATGATTCCAGAGTGGGGGATGGTGTCAAAAGCCTTGGTGAGGTCCAGATAGGCTGTGTGGACTGCCTTACCCTCATCCACAGCTCTGGAGACTGATTCGAAGAAGTCAATCAAGTCTGATTCAAAGAAGTCAATCAAGTTCAGGAGACAAGATTGGCCCTTCATGACCCCAAACTGGGTGGGGTCCAGTGTTTGAAGGTTGCCAATATCTTTGTTTATAAGTTCCATGATAATACATTCCATGGCCTTGCAGATCAGGCTCGTCAGACTGATGGGGCGGTAGTTCCTGGGATCCAAGGTGGATCCCCCCTTGTGGAGTGGGATAACTGTAGCTGTGTGCCACTCAGTGGGCACAAAGCCTAAGGTGAGGGTATGATTAGACATGACACTTAGGTGAGGTGCCAGTTCATTTTGTAGTTCATGTAGTACACAGCCCGGTATGTCATCTGGTCCCGTGGATGCTGTATTCTTAGCTTTGGACAGTGCGTTTTTTACCTGTGTGGCCATGATTACTGGAATTTGGCAATCTTCTGGTATTGAAATGGGCCATTTAGGGGGTGAGAGCGGGGTGAAGTTAACACTGAATTGATCTGCCAGGATATTGGCAATATCCTTGGGATCAGTATATTTAATGCCATTCTGTTGTAGCTCAGAGCAGATCTGAGCATTGCCATTTAGATTCTTGGCATAGTTATAGAATGCCTTGTGATTGCCTTTGGAATCTTTGGCAATTTTATTTTTGTAACTAGCTTTGGAGGATTTTACAAGGGATCTCAGTTTCTTACTGAGGCTGGTAAAGGAATTTTTTGCATTGTGGGATTTTCCTCTTTTCTGCAACAGTTTCTTCCTTTTGTTGTAAAGTTTGTTTATGGCAGGGGACCACCAGAATGGCTTCCTTTTTTTGGAGGAGAGCATTTTGGTTGTATTTGGGATGGCAAGATTCATGCATGAGTGGATGTGCTCATACAGTGCCTTAGTGTAGGACTCAGCAGTCAAACTTTCAGTTTCTGTCTGCGTGGGTGTCATGAAGTTTGTCACTTCTGACTTGAGTAGCATGAAGTTGGCTTTGGAGAAGTCTTTTATGGAGGTTTCCTTACTGGGGAGTGGGGGTGAGATGTGGATGTTAAGGGTGATTAGCTTATGGTTTGACCTGACCAACGAGGGGCTGACCATAGGTGTGGAACATTGATTTCCCATGTTGGTAATTACCAGGTCTAGGACATTGGATCCCCTGGTGGGACTATGGATTAGTTGATCCAGGTAGTTGGAATTTATGAATTCCAAGAACCATTAAGCAAAGGTGTTGGTACACGAGTAGTTTTCCCAGTTAATGGCAGGGTAGTTGAAATCACCCAGTATTAAGGTGTTTGGTTGTATCTTAATATTTTCCAGTATATTTAGAAAGGTGTAGTGAGAATCTTGGGGCATGGTGGGGGATCTGTAGCAAGCTACAATTTGGACTGCAGTCTTACCTAGTGTTAGTTGCACCTGGAGAATTTCAGACGCATTGTGTTGGGCAACTAGCCCGGTGGTGTGAGTATCCTTGGTGAATATGGACACTCCTCCACCTTTAGTGTTTCGATCCTGGTTTGATGGCCAAAAAGTGTGGTAAGGGTTGTAGCCTGGTATTGCAGGGGTGCTCTCTGGAGCCTTGAACCAGGTCTCAGTTGCTGCACAGATATCGATGTTCTCCATTTTTAGGAGTGCCTCAAGAGTGTGCATTTTGAGGTTTAGACTTCTAGCATTGAGTAGCATTACCTTCAGATTTTGCATGCTTGTACCTGTTACAGTGGTGGTTTTGCCCTTTGAACTTTGCCTAAAAAAGGCACTATGGGGTGGCAAGAGCCTTAGCCAGTAACCTGAATCTCAGGGGCAACAGGTGCAGACCATCTCTGGCAAAGCATCATGGTCTGGGAAGCAGCGCACATCACTGGCCACCCACAATAGAAACCAGGATGAGTGGATGGGGAATACAATACCCACCCCTGGTGACCACTCCAGTGACTATACCACTGAGCCACACTGGGGACTATTGTCATGTGTTCTGATGCCAAGGTATTCCCTTGGGCTAGCCTTTTAGAGCCTTCAGGCCCATTCACCTACTACACACCTATGAAGCAATGAACCTATTGATCTCAGTACTGGCAAATGTGTGTGTGTGTGTGTGTGTGTGTGTGTGTGTGTGTGTGTGTGTGTGTGTGTGTGTGTGTGTGTGTGTGCGCGTGTGTGTGAATAGTAATACCAGTGTGTTTGGTTGATAAATATCCCCTGTGGCTGTGGTTATTAGCAATTGCAGGTGTGTCCAAACCAGAACATGTACCATTGTCCATTCTACAACAGATGTTGTAGATCAGCATGTACCTATGTACAACACTCAGCCCTATAATCTGTGAGGAATATGCAATCACTGTGTTACAGACTGGGAATTATCATGCACATACTGTACCCTGCCTATGACATGGTGGATATGTCACCACACTGCCATACCCTGTGGCCTTGCTGCAGGGCCACATCCTGGTGACACACAGATGCCTAGAACAAACATGGGATACAGCATGTGAGAATACATTCACTCAGCACTTCCCTTGTGGGGGAGAGAGGGGTAAAGCTGGCATTGAATGTGTTGCCAAGACTGTAGCCAATATCTGTTGTCTCAGGATACATATTAGCTATGTGCAGTAACTCACAGCACTTGTGTTTAATGCTGTGGAGGTTGTTGATCTAACTATCACGGCTGTTGTGACTGTTCTCAGTGTCTGCTGCATCTCTACTGCCATAGATGCTTGTTGGGGACTCCATGAGGGATCCAAAGTTGTGTTTGAGGCTAATAAGGGAGTTAAACAGTCATGGGACACCACCTTTTCCTGCAACAGTGTCCTCCTTCTGATGTACAATTCAGTAATTGCAGGGGACCATCACATTGTCTCACAGTGTTTGGAGGTCAGTGTCTGGGTTCTGTTGGCTCTGACTAGTACCATGCATTCATGTACCTGTTTGTACAGTGCCTATGTGTATGATTCCACAGTCATGCAGCTACACCCCATTGCCATGGGTTTAGTGAAGACATCCACCCCTGTTTTCATGGCTGCAAAGTCAGCTTTGGAGAGTTTTTGCCAGGTGGTTATCTTTGTGGGGGGGGGGGTGGCTGACATGTTGACTTCCATGTTGATTACCGCCTGTGTGAATCTCACCATGCAGGGATTGACATCTGGGGATGAGCAAAGGACCCATATTTAAGTGGTCAACACAGGTAAAGGTTGTTGCATCCTCTACCATGGGTCAGTATGAACTGGTCTAGGGCAATAGAAATGATGAATCCCAGAAGTGTTGGGCCACTATACTGGTGAATGGCTACATTTCCCAGGTGATGGAGGGGTAGTTGAAGACTCGTACTATGCCAGTGTTTCATTGGACCATCAGAGATGGCAGGGTGTTGAGGAATGTGCATTGAGAGTCTAGGGACATAGGTGTGGACCCATAGCAGGCTGTGGTCTGGATAGCACCATTACCCAAAGGCGGTTGTATTGCAAGTATCTCCAATGCATTATAATGGGATGCTACTCTGGAGGTGTTTCTATCCATAATGAATATGGAGATACCACCTGTGGAGGTGTGGTGTGGTCCATGTTTCCATGTTTGGGGGGCTGACAGCTGTGAAATGCATCATAGCCTGATAATGCAGGTCTGCTGTCTGTTGTTGTGAACCACCTCTCCACTACAGCAGACATGTGACCTCCACTCCACAACTGATATGAGTGACTACATCCTGACAGTTAGATGTCCACTGTTGAGCAGCATGACCCTCATATTGCATAAATGTGTAGCTGTTATCATGGTAATAACATTAGGAACATTGCCTAATAAGGCACCATATGGGGTGCAAGACATGTAGCCAGTACCTGGCAATCCAGGGGTGAAAGATGTAGGACATCCATGGCAAGTCATTGGATTCTGGCAATCATGCCATCCTAGGCAGAGAGGCCCTGGATCCCCTGAGAATGACACATAACATGCAAGCCAATGTTGCAGTCAACCATCTGTTGATAGTACCGCAGCATCATTCTGGGTGACATCAGTACACTGCTCAGGGCTACTGTCACACCTGCCTGAACTACATAATCAGAGAGTTCAACCATGTATCCTGTCATGTAGTCCAGGGAGGTGTGTCCCAATTCATTCGCACCCACATGGATACGGAATGATACTCCTAGTTGTTGTGGAGTGACATGACTGGCTGTGTCATGTGTTAGATGCTGGCATGTGATTGATATTTGGCTGTTACCTGCTCCATATTCAACCTAGTGAGTGGGATATGAGTGCCTTAGTATTAGGTTACCCATGATCACTGTATTGTGCAAAGTGGTTAGCCTTAAGGGCTTAGGTTGGGGGCACACTGTGTAGCTTAAATATGTGTCCCTTGGCATGTCCCATGTCGCTGTGTCTGAGTGAGTGTCTGCCTTGCTGGTCTGTGCTGTTTGGGTAGATGTCCATTGAGTGCTTCTGAGAAGGTGGGTGTGTGGCTTTTCACTGTATGTCATGGCTGTCAAAGTGGGTGTCATGGTGAGCTACGTGTTCCACATGGTGTGGTGCAGGTGTTGATCTTATCCTCTTGATCTGCTAGTCCATTATTTGCTGGAGAGTGCATATGTCCACATTGGGTAATACATGGAGAGGGGGTGACTATAGGTCTGAGTGTTTGGAGTTTAGAGGGGAGGGTTGTCTGTGTACATGCAGCAGTTGCAACAGTGCCCCAGAATGGACATGTGCACACAACCACCCTTCAAACATGCCAGGAGGGCTGGACATAACTAGTAAGTACTGGGGCGACATCTGACATGAGCGAGTACTGCTAATGGGTCACAGGTGTGCCACACTTCATGATACAATAACCTGGTGAAGTGCCAAGTCATAATGCTAGTTGAAGTGCAAGACAGAAAGAACTAGCTTGATGTACAGGTGGAACAGAAGGCAAACTGCTTGCCACCTGTAATACTTTACCACAGTTGTGCAGTTATCAGCAGCTTTGGCCATGTGAAAGCTCAGTAAGCTCTTTAGCACATGCAGTAACTGTTTAATACTATAGTAGACATACCTAGATAGGCAGGAGTTCTAATTCCAATACTGGCATGTGTGTGCGAATCAAGTACTGTCTGGCTCATACCATTTTGACCTGTGTACTACCCTTTACACTTCCCTGCACTCCAATTTAGTAGACTTGTTGATGTCATCCACCTTAGAAGTACCTTTGGTTGAGTTAGAAATGTATAAGCTCTGTGGTGAGTCTCATAACTGTGTAGCAATAAAGTAGGATACCCAGATAGGTAGGAGCTCTAATCCCAATACTGGCAAGTGTTTGCGTGTGTGTGAGGATCATATCATGTGTTTCTTATACCATTTTGATGTGTATACCATACACAGCTGGTGACCACCTCCAGCTGCCATTACTTTATACAGTGTGGTGGCAGCATCTGCCTCACATGCAGCAGTTAAACCATTGCACAGTCCTCTGTACAGATGTGTCTGGAATATCTATATGTTTGAAACCTATAAGTGGTCGGAAGTGGTCTGTGTGCCTTAACAATGCCCATGTATGTGATATTATAGCCAAATAGGCCACAGTGAGTGTGCTGGCACATATGGCAGAATGAGGTATCATACCTGAGTGAAACATCATACTGATAGGACATCTGCCACCCTCACAGGTGGCCTGCCTTGTAGGTACAATACATGAGTACAGATGCTTAGTTTTACAAGTGAACTGTACCTGTTATGGGTCACAATAAAGGCTGGAAGAGGTATGGACTGTTATATTGTGGTCCTAATTATTAGGAACACCTTGTATCTTAAGAAGGATGTGTACACAATTTATATCCACTGTAAACCAGTAATGTGTCACTCATGACTTTACCTTAGGACGTTTGTCCAGCACAATTTGGTGGCCTCTGTCCAGACGTCTTGGCACTGACAAGTTGTGAGGTATGCTACAGGAATGTTGAATTCACATCAGATAGGCCCCACTGGTGACCACTGAGATGCAATACAGTTAAACCCAGCACAAGTGAACATGCACATCAAGTAATATAGCTATTACATAAAGCAATATAGCTATTACTGATGGTTGTGTGCATGGTAAATTGCATGCGCTTCACATGCCTGGAGTATTGCCAGGCAACAACAGAATAATGTAATACCCACTAGCTACTGGCTGCTGTCCCATATGCAGACCAGAGAGTCCTAGGTAGTTGTGAGAGGGGGTTATCATCAGCAGACGCACATGTGGCCTTGGTATAGGATGGATGCAGCATGTCTGCACATCTACAGTACTAACTGCAGTAATACACAATGTCTTGTCCTCATCATAGATGTGCAACTCTGTGCATTAGAAAACCCCATCACAACTGCAGTAGGACCTGACACATGCATGTAGATACAATACAGGTGCATGTATGTCTGATACATTAGTTACTAATCTCCACTGGGCACTTACCTGCATGCTCCTCATCCAGTGTGTGTGTGCAACTCACCTCCACAATGCTTCCCTCAGCATCATGGCCTGTGTGTTCAGCGTGTGGCCCAAGTGTGGTAAGGATCTCCTCAGTGGGAGTCAGTGGGGGCTAGATGGCTGGGACCCACCTGTCTAGCTGGCCCCTTGCTACAGCAGCAGCCCATTGATGGGCATGGCATATGAGGTCGGTGGCCCAATGCTGCACATGCACGTAAGTTCTGCTGTGCAGTCCAGCATCATTTACCCTGTGGACTACACTGTTCCACAGGGCAGTCCTCTCCCACACATCTTCTGCTCTCTGTCCACATGACAGGGCATAATGTCCAATAACATATTGGGTGATGATGTCTGTTTCCCCAACAGAGAATGCTGGTAGGCGAGCACTCTGCATGTTACCTGGAAGACATGAACAGGAAAAGGTCACAGGATCTCATACGGTTGTCAAAATGCACATCAACAGTGGATATTACTTGCAAATAATCCAGACTATCCCAGAAACCTCCAAGCTATCATGGCTATAGCAGCTTGCATTACACGCCTGTCCCTGAGCTATCTTATTCCCCCCAGTGTTGGACACTTGACTGCATAATCATCTATCTTTAATTCATTTCTGTGTAGATGGTTGACAGTGGTCATCTTCCATGTGGATGGTGTGTGTATGGTGGTAGGTCTGTGTTTGACTGTGGTGTGTGATGGAGCTCTGAGCACATGCCTGAGTTCATATAGGAGGCATACACTGATGTTAGTATGCCCCATGGAGATATGATGTTGTTGTCATCAGTAGGAAATATGTACATGCTCATCATTGTCGTGGGGAGGAGTGTGGTTGACGTGCATACCTCCATGTATGACTAGGGTGAACAGGGTGGCAATGTTCCCACCTAACCTGTAGGTTGCCTATTTCCACAGCATGTGTGTATGAGGTGTTCTTTACCCCAGTACAGGGTTAATTGTGTTGTTTCATCTGAGACTTACAACATATGTGGAGACATGGTTGCAATTGTCCTTTGTGGTGTGGATATGTCCGAATTCTTGTCATAGTCAGCCTTACAGGACATCACCTGTGAACTTACCTGCTTGCTCAGATATAGGTGGACTTGCTTCAAAGTTGTTGCCTGCACCTATGTGTCCCTGTACAGCCAATGTAGCAACCTATTATGTGGTTTGTGTATTGCTGCTGTTCAACAAAGGGGATTACTCTACCTTGGTAGAGGCTGGATATACAGGTCAGGTACTGCTGTGTCCGTATAGCTGCAGTGGATATAAAGGCTACACACCCCTGATACACTGTCTGGTATGTGTTCAATTGGAACATGACACCACAATAACTCATTTCATAACAATTCCCACATGTAGTGTGACCTATAGCTTGTACAATTCAATTGAAAACATAACAATCTGGTCTGTGAAAACATATGGAAATACTACTCAGTACAATAAGCCAGTTGAATGAGTGTGCACAACCTTAAATTTGTGTATGCACCTCTTGAGATGGTTACAGCATTCATCCGTCTTGGTCTAGACTCTAACATCATGGCACATCTTCACTTGGCAATAGTTGCTCACCTTCCTAGAAACACCTTTGATTGTATTGCAATGGAAATGGACAAGTTAGGGGTCACATTCAAGATGAGAAACATTATGAAATGCTTTTCTGTGGTCAGATTGTCATACAGCACATAAACCTGGCATTCCAACAGGGGTGTGTGCACTTGTGATATCCGCTGTATATAGGTGTTGATATAGCTGGTAATGGGATGCATGGACAGAAGCTCATAACACAGGTGGACACTTCTCTAATCAATACCAGATAGTCATGTCTACTCCAGTACCCACATCAGTGTCAGGGCAATGTAACCACCAGTAGCTGTACACATATATGTCTGTTGTATGCACTGACACTGATATAACACACATGTGCAACATGCACAACCTATTTACCTGACTGCTTGAAACCCATATGATTAGTTTTGTGTCTTCCAGCTGAACATATGCATAAATACATGTGCTCAGGGGATACCTGGTATACATTTCTATTGAATGTAAGTATGGCACACTGTATTTACAGTCTTGCTGCTCAATCATACTTCTCAACCTGTTACACCAGTGCATCTGGACAATGGCACACATAGATGGGTGTCAAAAGGGACATCATTATTGATACTGTATTAATATAGCTGCACCATACATTAGTACTTTGATTGCACAGTAGGGTTTGACATCACTGTGATAACCTGGAAGTAGGCTATTATGTTACAATGCTATTGCTCACAGACCTGCTAATGGTTTGGGTGACATAACACTGGTATATGTGTATGTGACTACAGATATCAGTCACAAATGTGCTTATTGTCCAGCAGAACACTGAACAGTTGAATGTTATTAAGTCAATGTATCACATGCAGTTCAACACATGTCTTCAACAGTACTCTACTATGCACACGCCCTCTATAGGTGTCTTAGCTTTACAAGGCAAATGTGTCATACTCATAATCACAGGTAACATGGATATGGAAAACATCTCATTAACTGGCATAGCAGTGGCACAGTCACAACTGTTTGACAGACACCCCTGCGGTTGTCATATATGAGCTGTCCTTTCACAGATGAGTCAGGCTCATGAGCTGTGTTCCCACCTCACAACCTCTCAGAACATCACATCTAGACAATGCCTAAAATGATGGGGGATAAAAAGACACAGACTTTAAATATACCTGCTACAAACATAGGATGTTCATAGAACGATACATTTAGCATTACAGTGAATATTCTTAAGGATGTGGAGTCTCAAACTCAAGTGTTTGTCATTACCTGATGACTTCAATCCTCAGCTATTTGCCAGTAAAGTACAGATCTCAGGAGGAACAGACAAAAATGCATGATGGTAAAATATGGGCATTCTGTGAGGTTCTGTACAGTTGAGAGGTATGTCTGTGATATCTCCCACTGCAGAGAGGGCCAGATGCTATGGCCATAGCAGCTGTTTAGCACAACATTAGTACAGCATGTCTTGTTGGGACATATATTCCTCCAAACCATATTCCCATTATTACAGACCAAATACTAGATTCAATTACTTGCTTACATGTTCCACTTACTTTTTCTTTCTTCTCTTTTCCACTTTATGTCTCATTTGTTATTTCCCTCTCTCTCCCTTTGCACTACAGGGATAGAGCTGGTTTGAATAGGTGGCAGCATGGCTTTTGTAGGTGATGCTCATGACCAGTTGATGGCCTGTGCACCTATTGGGGTTCCCCACTTTCTAATTGCATGCAGAGCAACTGTGTAGTTCTTCCAATAGCCAGTGTCATGGCAACACACTCCTATAAATGAGTACTCCATGTGGGCATTGGCCCTTTCCCTTACTTATGAGGAAGACATCCTGGAGTTGTGTGGGCTACTACCTCTTACAACAAGACTTGTGGTGACAAGCCAACTAAATGGTGGGGAATTTTCAGGACTTAGGACAGAATGTGAGTATTGCTGTTATATGTTTGGAATATTGCTAGTATAACAGGGTTTGTCTGCACATGCTACTTCTGCATGGGTTTCAGTCTGACAAAGTTCTGTCTCTGTGAACTGACCTGCTTGCTCAGATATAGGTGGACGTGCTTCAAATTTGTTGCCTCAACTGTAGGGCCATCCACATAATAGCCACAGGTTAGCCTGTTATGTATGGGCTGTTCCCAGTCAGGTGTTGCCCTTTGCAAATCAATAGCATACTCTGGCGATTGCATTATGTAAATGGTAACATCCATTTTTTTCTGACTTTATATCCCTCAGAAAATATATGTTGCAACATACCCTGTAACACCAGCAACTTTCTCAGTGTATGACAGCAATATTTAATGTATGGCCATGTATTTGGGCTTCTGTCCACCAATTATGTCAGGCTTTGTCCAGATGTCATGCAGTAGTAAGTGAATAGGTATACTAGTCTATCATTATTTACTGCTGTGATTTCTGTTGATGGGAATGGCATCTGTACATTCAAGAGGTAGGTGTACAGGCAATGCTCTTGGATGGCCTTGTAACCTATTTTATGTGGGGGACAGTAACACATGTTTTAAAACTAGGCTTTTAGAACATGTCAGACATATTAATGATAAGAAACATGTCAGTTCTATAGCTGTACATTTGAATAAATCACACCATGGGGACAGTAGTGGGTCTCAAGGTACTGTTTCTGAAAACATCTGTTCCTCAGTGTGATGAAACATTCATATAAGGACAATTGTTAGGCACAGACTTCAATGATTTAATATTAACTGTGATACTTTATCCCATAGGGGTTAAATGGCAAGTGTAATTGGAGGCTGTGTATTCAATTATGTAATTAGCTATTTATTGCTTCTTGGGATTAAGGCATGTATTTCTGGTGATGTTTACTCCTTGAAGGCTTTGGCCAAGACATCAGAGTATAATAAAAATGTGCGAATTACTGGCCGGTTGTATTTTTCTTTGCTCTGTTCAGACATTTTTATTTGTTTTGCTAAGAGATTGTTGCTTGTCTGGCCATTGTGTATGGCCTATCATGATTTTGTAGCAGTGTACTGTTCACTCATTTATTTGGACTGGGGGGGGCAGATGTGAGTGCCATGGCTGCTTTTGTATCCACATGTGCATGCTGCCCCAGTTGTGGGTGGCCTATCAGCAGCATATGTTTGTATGGACATTTTGGGACATGTATGCATATATATATATATATATATATATATATATATATATATATATATATATGTGTGTGTGTGTGTGTGTGTGTATAATGTATATATATATATATATATATATATATATATATATATATATATATATATATGTACATACATATATATATATATATGTGTGTGTGTGTATATATATATATATATATATATATATATATATATATATATATATATATATATATATATATATATATATATATATATATATATATATATATATATATATATATATATATATATATATATATATATATATATATATATATATATATATATATATATTTATATATGTACACCTCACTATTTATTGTTAATATATCTGTATATTGTTGTACCCATATATGGATCTCCCTACATATCTCACACTCTATGTATGTGTCTATTCATATATATATATATATATATATATATATATATATATATATATATATATATATATATATATAGATACAAATCCTTCCTAATTGCACACTTGTCTCTTCCCTATAGTAAACTGGCTATAATAAAGGGTATGTTTGAGACAACATCCTCAAACAATACAGCTGAGGTGGCCTACTGGTAAATTGGTGCAAGGTCCTAGGTTCAAAACCTGTAAAGGCTGTTTATTTTGTTGCTAGACAGAACAAGAACTGTTGGATATGAGTGATTAAGGGATTTTTGAGCAGCTTTAAGCGTTTCTACGTTGGTTGCGTTGGTTTGCCCGACAGTAAGCGGTGCTAACATACGATTAAACGAATAGGCACTTCCACCGTGTAGGCTTACTAGTGCACAAATCTGCTTAGCATTTACATTTAAGCAATGTTTACACCTGCTAAGCATAGCTTAGGCTTGGTAACCAGTGATCACCTTCCAGTCTGATAAAATAGCAGGGTTATGACACATTTAATAAGTGTACTTAATTCCCTGTACATAATATGCTTCTATATCCTGTCATTACAGTAGCAAGGGGTGTGAGTATACTGTGTGGGACACTTGGATATACATGGGTAGTACCACAATCTGTTCTCTTTGGATTTGTTTCATACATGGGTAGTATCCCAAGTTATATACAGTCACGCTTGCATGATACACCAGCTTCAGTGCACTGGTTGACAGAAATAGCTTAACGTATACGGTATTATTACATTAGTACTTTTAACAGTGCTTTTTCAAGTAAGAGTAGATTGTAGATTGTAGTACTTGAACCATACACCCCTGCATGCAAAGCTGGACTCTGATTACTGAGTATCTTGTTCTATGTGTTTGAGCTGTATATTCATATGTATCTCCTATTGTATATTGATCTGATATGTTGATATTAACTGTAGACTACTATGTTCTTTGCACATGTAATTGGGGACTGCTGTCTTGTAGTAATGGCATACCTTTCAGTTTCACACATGTATCTTTCAATACATTCATCCTAATGCATAACATGTTGGCTATCTACTTTCTGTCTGTCCTCTGTAAAGATGTGCAGATGTCAGGTATTGCTACAACCATACCACTATGTAGGTGCCCACATTGTATTGTGCTGTGGGCCTGGACACTGCTGCTAATTCTGACATATTGGACATTCCTTAATGTGGGCCTTGTCCCATTTCCTTTCCTGTGTGAGGGACATTACAGAGGTGGTGTCCTACAGATTCACATACAGTGGGTGGCAATATGTCACAAGACAGGACATGTAGAGACAGCCAACCAACATGGGGGACATATCCCCATAGTTGTGAATGGATTCTATGTCATCAGTGTTGTTATACACATGGTGGATTGATAGCTTGACAGGGTTTGTGTGGGCATGCATTTAGTGTGTGACATCACAACTCACAGTGATATGTCTTTGACATACATCTCCACTGGTACATTGTCCACAGACTGGCCACATGTCTGCCTGTCATGTTTTGTGTGTTCACCAGACAGTTGGTGTCCTTGGTATATCAGTTGTGGACTCTGGGGAATGCAGTCAGTAAATACTCACATCTATTGGTATTACTGACGTCATATTCCTCATAAAGGATGTTACAACAAACCCAGTGACATCTACAACTGTCTCAATGTATGATAGCAGTATGTCCAATCTACCCCTGTGTTTGTGCCTCTGTTCCCACCTAGTGATATAAGGGTTGATGCCAAGCTTAGTGAATGGGGAATGTTATCAAAGGCTATGGCAAGGTCAAGTTAGGCTGTAGGTGTCACCTTGCCTTTCACAGCTCAGGTGACCGACGCAAGAGGTTGAACAGGTTGGATGAGCAGGTATGACCTACCCTTCTCAAAGGTAAACTGTGTGGGATCCTGAGTCTGCAGATTCCCCTATCCCTGTTTATTAGGTGCATGATGATGCATTCCATAGTTTTGCATAACAGACATGTCAGGCAGTTGGGGCAGTATTTCCAAGGGTTTGTAGTTACACCTCATTTGTGGGGAGGGGTGACTGTAGCAGTGCACAATTCAGTAGTGACAAAGCCTGAGGTGAGGCTGTGCTTTAACAGGGCACATAGATAAGGTGCCAGGTCACTCTGTAGTTCATGTAGAACACAGCTAGGAATATTCGCAGGTCCCATAGAGGCTGTATTCTTGGCCTTGGACAGTGGTGTTGTAACTTGTGCTGCAGTAATATTGGGTGCCTGGCAGTGTACTGATATTGTGATTGGTCCTTTGGGAGGGAGTGAGGGGTAGTGTTTGCACTCAAGGTGCCAGCCAGTATATTGGCATTATATGTTGGCTCAGTCTAGGAGGTACCATTGTCTAGTTGCTCAGAACAATTCTTGGTGTTGCCATGGAGATTCTTTACATAACTGTATGAGGCCTTGTGGTTGTCTTTATTATGTGCTCCAAGTCTGTTCTCACAGCTAACTTTGTAGTATTTGATGAGGGATATCAACTATTTATTGAGCCGGATAAGGGTTTATTTCCTGTCTTGGGACTTTACCTTATTCCAAATCAGTTCCCTCCTTCTGTTGTACAGTTTTTTTGTGGAAGGGGACCACCAGATCAGCTTAATTTTTTTGGAGGTGAGGGTCTTGGTTGCATTGGGTAAGGTGGTCTCCATACATTTGTGTATGTGTTCATAGTGCATTGCTGTTTGATTCAGCTGTCAAGCAACTAGTCTCCATTTGCATGGCTGATGTGAGGTTAGCCAGCTCTGCTTTTATGAGGCCATAGTTAGCTTTGGAAAGGATTTTCCTGATGGTTACCTGTGCAGTGATGGTAGGATGGCTGTGGATTTCCTAATGTGATTACTTTGTGTTCAGATATAGCAATTGTTGTGTTGACTATTGGTGCAGAGTAACAGTCGCCCATGTTAGGAAGGACCAGGTTGATGTGATGGGCATGTGCATCGGTACATGACTAGCTTTCCCACATAATGGTGGGGTAGTTGAAGTCAACCAGTATGAGAATGTTAGGTTGGACACTAAAATTCTCCAGGGTGTTTATGGACATAGAGTGTGAGCCTTGGGAAATGTATGGGGACCTATCACAGGCTACAGCCCAAGGGCGCCCGCAGGCAGGTGCAAGGAGGTGCACTTGCACCCCCCTGGAATCGGCTGACTAATGTTATAATTAAAAAAAAAAAAAGTTCATTTTTTTTTTTTTTGGATGTTCTTCTTTAAGAAGAAAGAAGTCTGTGCTGACATCAAGCATTCTTCATTAAGAAGAATGGTCGCAGGTGTGCTGACATCATCGCGCGGCGCGCATATTTTCAAGTTTTGTGAGCAGGAACTTACATGGACGGACGGTTTTGGGGTTCACAAATGGAAAATGGGACCGCGGGAACTGAATCGGACGGATTCGCAAGCGGGAAGAAACGAGCGGAAGATGGGACACTTTCAGAGTAAGTTTGTGTGTGTGTGTGTGTGAGTGTGTGTGTGTGTGTGTGTGTGTGTGTGTGTGTGTTATTAAGTGGGTCATTTTAATGGTTTATTTATCTATTTTTGTTATTTACTGATTCAGCGTAGTATATACTGAGTGCCAATGTACAGGTCTGAAATTGAGGAGCTTCATGGAAGGTTGCAAAGGGGAATTGTTATATGTTTTATGGCCTGCAGTTTCAAGAACCACTAAGTATTGTGTTTGTTCTTATTTTAGTACTAGCTGTGCATGCTCAGTGGTGAGGAGAAAGATCCACTAAAGGAGGAAGTAGCAGAGGACATCATAGACCCATTTACTGGTGATGCACTCCCGCTTGATACTGTGGTATCACTTTTTCACTATGGATAAATTTCAGCTTAATTCTTTTATTGGATATTCTTATCTGTGCCCATTTAAGACTGTATTACACTTGCATTTACATCTGATACTTTTATCTGCATAATGAACTCCAGTTCTAAACTGGATGTGGCCAGACCTGGGAGTGTACAAAGGGCCACTTTCAAAAAAGAAGATCTTCTCAGTCCATTTTACATGACTCATAAAATATTTATAGAATTTCCTCCACCAACAATAGTTGCATATGCTATACAACAACTTTGAAACATTAGGAGGGAGACTATATAAAAATGTATAGACTAATAAAAAAGCACATATGAAGCTATTTAAGACAGACTCAATTGCCTTTTATATTGAAGGGAAATAATCTCCTACCAGTAGTGGAGATTCCCTCTATCTGCTATGTTGGGCCTCACAACACCCCTGTGAAGACATTCTTTCCTCAATTATACTCACCCTGTCAGGTATTATTAAGTTCATGACAGGAAAGGGTCAGTAGACCAGTGCACTCTCAAAACTTTACAAAAATAATTGTTGTATATAAAAGGCAGAACATGGATTGCTGCATACTTCATATCCCACTGACGTTGCTGGTGGAAAAGTTGGTAGTCTAAGTTGGACTCTGGTGACACACGCTCAGACAGCATATCAGTGTCAGAAGTGAAGGCCAAAGAATGGATGGATGCATTCTCATCCTGAAAAGATTGGTGTGAGAAATGGCAGTGAGGCTGCTATCCCTCAGGAATACCAAAGCAATAGTGGCCCCAGATCAGGGTACATTTGTGTTGTGTTGTGTGTGGGTGTCACAAGCTTTAATACTTGGTCGTCTGAAAAGAGCTCACATGGGCACTTTTGTTTTCAATTACTGTTTTACAAGTGTTGCATTCTGTCAATCACCCCATACAGTAGGATGAGGCACTGCCAGCCTGAAGGAACATGAGGTGACTGCAGACCCCATTCATAAGCGACTACTACCCCCAAATATTTTTTTCAGCAAAGGACAAAGAGAAATACATCAGCCCCACTAAGAAATAAGAACTCTGACAAATTTAGTAGACCCTTTAAAGGGTAATTGCCAAGAACCTGAGGGCAAAAGTGACTAGCATTTAATTACAAACACTGTAAGTGTGTGTGCTCGTGTGTACATACTTTCTGTTGTTACAGTATGATGTAGTGTGGTGCTGATAGTTACTTCAGATTTTTACCCACTGCAGTATTTTGGGGGATTAGCATCATATTACAGTATGATGTAGTGTGGTGCTGATAGTTACTTCAGATTTTTACCCACTGCAGTATTTTGGGGGATTAGCATCATATCACAGATCTAACTGATACTTATTTATCTACATTAACTTGTATTGACACTACAGTTTTACATGACTGGATTCCTTTGCACTTAAGAGACTAAAGTCCCCCACTAAAGGAGTATTATAAAGCAGCAGTTGATGAAACAAAAGGTCAAGGTAGTATGTCTCTAAGAATGTAAAACAGCCAGGAGGTACACTCGGTTATGTAATAACTTTAGTAGTGAGTGGCTTTAATAAGAAATCTGAAGCTGTTGTGGTAATTTTTGTTAGAACTTCCATGAGTTGGCAGCTAGTGAGAAAGCATACAGAAGAGGAAGGTGGATGGATATGGCGAAAGTCTGATACCACTGAAAGACCCTTACTGCTGGGACACATATATGGATATTATCATAGTTTCCCAAATCTTCTGATAAATTATTTGGCATGTCAGAAGTGGTAGGAGAAGTGGATGCCTCTGATTTTGGCTTGGGACTATAATGTGGTTGCATATTCCTTCAGTAACGTAACTACTCCCTTGTTCAGAGAAGCATGTGAAGGCCAGCATGTCTGACTTAGATTTAAAAGATATTTGGAAGATCCTACACCCTCAGGATGAAGAATTTACATTTACTTCCCAATGGGGGGGGGGGGCCTGAACATTCACAAATCATACACCACACAACATGCACACCATTCAACCCACAACATACAAACTACACAATCCTACACTATATCTTATAGCTTCAAGTGCGTGCATCTTGAGGTTAAGACTTCTGGCATTTAGCAGCATTACCCTTAGTTTCTTGTTCCTTGTGCTGTCTATGGGGGTGGGTTTGACTTTTGAGCCTTGCCTAAAAAAGGCACTATGGGGGTGGCAAGAGCCTTTGCCAATATCCGAAAGCCCAGTGGCGACAGGTGCAAGCCGTCCCTAGCGAAGTAACGTGGCTTGTCGAGCATGTCATCCCAGGCTGACAGACACTGGATCCCCTTTGAATGACAGCAAAATACTAGCCAATTGTTAAAATCGATCATTTTGTCTTTGTACTGTGGCATCATTCTAGGTGAGGGTAAGATTCTGCTCAAAGTCAGGGTCATACCAGCCTGGACTACATGATCATAGAGCTCCTCTATGTCTCTTTTCATGTAGTCCAGGGAGGTACATCTCAGGTCATTCACACCAGCATGTGCAATGACTGAGTCCTATTTGTATTTGCTTTGGAGTGACCTGAGTGCTTGTGTTATGTGGCGGATCCTAGCACCCGACAGGCAGCTCACCATGACCTTCTCTTTATTCAGCCTGGTGAGCGGGACGTCAGTGTGTCTGACAATAGAGTCACCTATTACAAGAGTATCAGGTGTTATTCAGCCTTAAGGGCTGTGGCTGCTGGCACACTGACTTTGTGGGCTATGTGTTGTGCATGTTTTGT